>NC_045435.1:167221434-167521434 GCF_002776525.5 Piliocolobus tephrosceles | reverse complement strand
CACGTCCCAAGCACTGCCATTTAACTTTAAAAACCTGATATATTGATAACAATATATGAACTGAATATATAATATGACTCCATATATTCAGTGTGTGTGTATATATATACACACACATACATATATATATTTTCAATATATACTATGAAAATGAAACTTCAATTTATTTAGAATAATGGAAGGAAAATCTTTAAATCATCAGTGTACTAAAGGGAATGTAAAGCAAAATACTAAAATTACAAGGCATCAATCAGCAAAAACTGGTTAATTTTATTGCATTGAAGTGAAAACATTTTTTAAGGTAAAGGACAAACAAAGTAAAGACAAGCCTTGGGCTGGAAGAATATGCATATAACAAAGAATTCTTGCTCAAAATATAGAAATAAAGAGACAATCTCACAGAAACATGTGCAAAGGCCATGAACAGATAGAGAACCCTCTATTGACTTATGTCAGCGGTGGAAACGGATTGAGGTCAAAACCTTCACAGAGTCCCTTGAGTAATACAAATAAAGTTTACTGATTCTGCTGATCCTCCCTGTAACCTCATCTTGATATATGACAAAGGCACCTCACTGGGTCACAAATATCTCTAAAGTACACAATATGAACACATCACATCAGGTTATTCAGATGTGAACACTGCCTTCAAACATAACCTGCTGTCTCTTCAGGATTTTTCATCCTGATCAATGTTTATTTCTGAATGCAATGTTGTCAAGTAAGGTATTTCTGGGAGAACTGCTAAAATGTCCTTTGATCAGTCCTTGAAGTTTGTAGGACATTATATTAAAGTTTGTAGAGCAAGGTAGAGAAACAACCCCCTATTGTATTTGCTCATGTAATCTGTAAATTATATGTTTCATTGTGATCTACTTTTATAAGTATTGTATAGATTTTCTCTTATGGAGATAATATGGAATCCTCAGGTGTGTTTATTTTCCTTGTCTTCTGGGTAAACCTGTCAATATTTTTATGCAAAGATTCTCAACTTTACCAGTAATCACAGAAAGGCGAATTAAAATAACGCCATTTTACATCTATGATCTTGGATGACTATAATAATTATACAGTTGTAATTACTGAGTACTTTTTTATAAATGAATTTGTTAGATTGTCATAAAACTCAATGAGTTGTAGGTTGTTAAAATTCTTTTTTATATATCAGAAAACTGAGGCTCAGTTATAAGTAAATATATGGCAGATCACAAAATGAATAGGTGATGGAACTGTAATTGAAACTCCTTGGACTGCAACCTTGAGCTCTTAATTTCCTCACTGTATTGCCTAATAGCACCTGCAATAAAAATGGCTAATTCATAATTAGCTATTTTCCTTGGAAGAATTTTGCATTTATTAAATTATGTGATCTTCATAATAGCTCTATGAAGCAAGTTCTGTACTATCACCGTTGTAAGATGAGGAAATTGAGGAACAGAGACTTTAGATTACTTGCTATCCAAACTTCAACCTATGTACCTCTTCATCTAGCTGTTCATTTATGTCCTATATAATGAACTGCTAAGTGTAAGTAAAATGCTTTCTGGGTTCTATGAGTCATTCTAGCAAATTATGAAATCGAGGAAAGGGTTATGTGAACTCCTGATTTATAACCAGTTGATTAGAATTGCAGATGGCCTGAGACTTGTGATTTGTGTCTCAAGTAGGAGCAGTCTTATTGGACTCAATCCTTAACCTGTGGGTTCTGTTCTAGCTCTGGGAAGTTGTTGCCAGAATTAAACTGAAATGCTAGAAACCCAGCTTGTGTTAGATAATTGGTTGGTATCAGAAAACACACCACATCATTCTTTCTAAGAAGTTTTCCTGAGATAAAGCAAAGAAAGAACCAAAGGGAGTGTTTTCTTCTTTTTTATTCATAAAGAGAATTGGTAACATTTATAGATTAAGGAGTAATTACAAGAGAAAATGTTGACTAGGAGAATTAATGAATACAGAATACTTAGAAGGTGAAAGTGAGGTGGAAGTCCTCAAGAGTAGATTAGAAATGTGTAACCCTGAGGCTTGAATGAGAAAAGGGAGGAATTAAATTGTTTTTATTTTTGTTTTAAGTAGAAGACACAAGGTGTCTGAGTGCATCCATGATGTCTTTATCATTCTGTGTAAAGAAGCAAGTGAGCTCTTCCACTGAAAACAGGATGTCCACAGCTAGTTTAGATAAATTAAGCTTATACAGATATTCAGAAAATAAGAGACAATGATGGTTAAAAAATGACTGAGTGAAATGCCCTTTCTTCAAGTCTTCCTCTAGTCAACACAATTGAATATGAGAATGCCTGAAAGAAAACCAGAAACTTGTTTCACAGTAGGTTCTCTAGGAATGAAGCTCATATTTTCATAAATGTACAGAAGTTTGAAAAGGGAGATAAATAACTGAGATGGAAGTAGTGGGAAAATGTCTTGCAAAATAGTTTTATTTTGCTCCAATAAAAATTTTAAATCTGTGTCTACTAAAGTGAAGTTTCTAGTAAATGATAGTGTGTTTTAGTCTGAACCTTTAGATTTTGCTGTGTTGAGCTGATATTTCTATTCCAGATGATTTTCCTATACAGAGTGATATACAGATTCTAATTGATATTTTATAGATGTATCAGATAATATATTAATACTCTGTTTTTATTACCATTCACAGTATAAGCACTAACACATATCTTTAGAGAATAAACACTAATATGTACTTGTTAAATAAACAGGTGCATCTTTAATACATAGGAATGTATAAATACATACAAAATTTTTCATCTGTATATAATCTTCATCTGTATCTTTTCATATTACATAAACTAATTTGAAATTTTGACTCGAAAAATGACTTCCCGAAATTAATTATAAAATTATGTATAAGCATTGTTAGCATAATCATACCCGTAGACTGTGCTGATTTACGCTGAGAAGAGTGTGTCTAATGTAATTAATCATAAAAATAAAAATCTGAACAAATTTTATTATATCACCAACATAGCAATTTAGTTTCTTTCATTTCACAAAGAGTATAAACTATTTCACTCTCTTTAATAGTTGAATAGTATATTTATATTTTAAGATTATCTTTTTGTTTTAGTTTTCTATGACCTTATTGTTTAAAATAGCAGTTTAATTTTCCTATTTATTCATCTTCTTTCTGAGGAAGAATAATTTTCAAATAGATAGAAAATTAGAATTAAGAACATTTTAACTTCATTGACTTTTAATTTGAGCATTCCAAATAGTTAATTCAAACTGATTTTTTAAAACACTTATTATAGAGGCCTTATTAATCAATGTTTGATTTTATGATTAGCTATTGATTTAAATTAAAAAAGAAAACAACATAAAATACATTATTTCTGCAAGTTCATATTTGTGAGATGTTGCAAATGAACATTAATATATTTTGTTGTTTGTTTGTTTGTTTGAGACGGAGTCATGTTCTGTCGCCCAGGCTGGAGTGCAGTGGCACTATCTCGGCTCACTGCAAGCTCCATCTCCCGGGTTCACACCATTCTCCTGCCTCAGCCTCCGGAATAGCTGGGACTACAGACGCCCGCCACCGCACCTGGCTAACTTTTTGTATTTTTAGTAGAGACAGGGTTTCACCGTGTTAGCCAGGATGGTCTCGATCTCCTGACCTCATGATCTGTCTGCCTCCACCTCCCAAAGTGCTGGGATTACAGGCGTGAGTCACTGCGCCCGGTCAAACATCAATTATCTTTAGTGAATCTTTCAAAGGAATTAAAATGTTTGTTTCATGAAATATTGAATTAGGATTATCCATTTATTATCTAAAGAATTTCTAATTAATCAAATTAGAATTGATATATAAATGTAAGAATGGTATGATGGTTGATACAGTTTTTTTAGTTTAAATGCCTGAGGATTAAAGCTATAATATGGTTATAGATATGAAACTTATTTATATAATCAAATCATTGAGGCATTCATGATTGTTTCTGGCAATATTTTTGTTATGTATGCGGAGTTGTGGGGTGTGTATTTAAGTATTCAATCTTTCCTATAGTAACCAGATCACCCTAGCTGTAGGAAACATTTAAAACTTATTTGTAAAAACTTGAAATTTATAATAAGCTTTGAAGAGTTTAACAAAGCCAAAATTACTGGAGGTACATCCTATTATAACTATATGGGTTATGAAAAAAGTATCAGATAAAATTGGAACTCATCTAAAATTCTGTTTTTTTTTTGTTTGTTTGTTTGTTTTTTTTTTTTTTGCTTATCATTGAAATAAAATAGAGATATAAGATAATATGTTTTAAAAAAGAAAAAAGAAAAAAAAGTTAGGCTGGAACCAGAGGCATGTCTACCTCAGTCCCTCTTTGTTTTTGTTGTTTTCTGTTTCAGATTTGGCTTTTGGAGATACCTTTCCAATGCAAGTATAATCAGGGTAGGCATAGCCTGAGGTTGCATAATAGATGTGTCCATGGGTCACCAATACAATACCGATCACATATCAGAAGTAGAGAGATTCCAAATCAATGCAGTATATTACCTAGAAGGCACTAGATAAAAATCAGAGAAAATTAATATAACTATAGACAATTATGTTTGTATGAGTGACAATGGCAGAGACCAGTTCCACTATAGAAGACCTGAGAGCTAATGATCATATAATGTAATGCTTCAATGAGGTTCCCCAAGTGGGTTACTTCTCTTTATCTGGGAAGCATAAAAAAGGAAAAAAAACTCATGTAACTTTACTGTAGGCATTTTTTTCTTTGCTTCATAGACATTACCAATTTTATGGCTCTCAGCTATGATAAGTAGATACAAACTTCTAAAAAAGAAGTCACTCTGTTTCAACGATGGTAAGCAACAAGCTTTAAGTAACAGAGTTTGGAATGAAACCCAACTTTATTTGAATTGGATTTTTGTTCATTATAGCCATGTTTCCCAGATGTACTTTTTCATAAAAATACACTAGGGAGTTTAACAAAAGCAGATACCTGAAGCCCCTTTTAGACCTGCAGAATTAGCATCTGCAAGGAAGACTGAACATTTTGAGAAATTTCTATAGTTAAAAAGATGCTAGGAGGATTGTGCACATGCTTTAGACTCTCCTTTTTGTCCCAAATCTTCATAACTTGTAGAGAGAACATTAAAATTTTTTAATCAATTCACAATTGTGTTGAGAAAAAAGCTACAGCAGATCAAAGTTGTGAAAAGTTTCTGAAAGAAAAAAATGCAAGATAAAGATTAAAGAAGAAACAATATGGAAATAGAAATCATAAATGTAAAGCTACTTTAATCTATGTTCAACTAAAGTTTAAATTAACTACAAATAATAGCTGTGTGGTTATGAAAATGTTCAAAAAGAAAAATTCTGGCATATCAGGCTATTTGAACATACTGAAATAGTCATTAAACTAAAGTGCTGTTGTATAGCAGAATATTGTTCTTACATAGTGTTTGCATTCCATTGTCTTTGGGATCCCAGGGGAAAAAAGGCCAACATACAGAGAAAAGGTTTTATTAAAAATTAAATTTTATATACAAGTTTCTGTTGTAAAGAAATTAAGCTTTCTGAAGTACTCACTGAGTAAGCATTAAAAACTTCTTCCTGGAAAAGTCATTCCATGTTAGATGCCAAGCCACTAGATTCTTGAACTTTGTAGAACATCATCCTGAAATTTGTAGAACGAAGTAGAGAAACAAATGCCATTGTGCTTGCTCATTGAATTTGCAAATGATGTGCTTCACTGAGATCTATTTTTACAAACATTGTGTAGATTTTCTTTTATGTAGATAATGCAGGATCCTCAGCTGTGTTGCTTTCTTGCCTCTTGTCTTCTGGATTAAAAAATAAATAAATAAACCACAGCTCAAGAAATTCAAAACCTAACACAAGAATCTTTGTTTACTTAATGCTAAAAACAATATTTCACAAAGGAGCACTGATTTGAGGTTGAGCATTCATAAATAATATAAAAAATAAAAGAGGCTTATTGTTACACAAGTCGATTAGGGTGCCAAAACATGAACACTCCGATACTTACACTTTGTCTGTACAGCTAGGTCATTTGTGACCTAAGTCTCTCCCTTTCCTTTGGAGAATACTTGGAGTAAAATGTATATAGAGAAAAAGCGTTGTCCTAAGTAGTTGGCAAAGTGTAGGAGTAATGGGCAGCCTTCATCTATACCCAAGGGACTAGGTCATCATATTCTACTAGCAACAGACTGATCTTCTTTCAATTTTCTTGAAAGCAGGTTAAGAGATAAGCCACAGTAAAACTTCCTATTACATACTGAAATAATGAAATCCCAAAACAAAACAAAGAAACTGATCATAGTCTAACAGAAATTATAAACTAAAGATATGAGTGCAATGAGTAACTAGCTAATAGAGTATAAGTCAATACTGTCAAAAGAAAACAAAGAAAGAAAGAAAAACGTGCAGATGTCTTCTGTCATTGACCCTAAGAGTGAAAACTGAGGGAGCAGTCAGTCCTTAGAAGGATAGATAAGAGTTAATGTTCTCACTTATAAGTGGGAGCTAAACAATGGATACACATGGACGTGAATATGGACATAAAAGGCACTGAGAACTCCAAAAGGGAGGAGGGTGAGAGGAGTTGAAGTCTGAAAAATTATCTATTGTGTACAATATTTTCTATTTGGGTGATAGGTACACTAGAAGTCCAAACTCTGCCATTATGCAAGCTGCCCATGAAACAAACCTGCACATACAAGCACCTCCTGAATCTAATATAAAATCTCATTATAAAAAAGCAAGGAATAATTTCAGAGTATTTTCCATGTGTTGGAATTAAACAGAGACACATTTAAAAAAAAGAAAAGAAAAGAAAAGTTAAGAGGGCTGCACATATCCCAGAAGTACACTGTGGCTATTTGAAACGGAAATGCAAGGTTCCCAGGTACCCTGAAGTGTGATCTAGATTTGTGATCTAGAAGTGTGATCTAGAGGTGGAGTGTAGACCCTGAGTGGGCAAGTGGAGCCTTCTTTTTGTTGAAAAAACACAGTTAGAGGAAATGTTTTGTGAAAATGTTACCGCGTAGGGCACAATGTGTCTTCTTGCCCAAGCCTAAAATCATTACTGCCCCAGATCATCACCCAGGAATGAAGAAAGCCATGAGTCTTCAGATTGAGAAGGCCCATTAAGTAAGTGTCAAGAAGGATAACTAAAAGCAATCCACACATAAATTTATTATAGGAAAAAGTGACATAACAATAAAAGAAAATATAAACTTCAGAGGAAAAAATAAATTTTATTACCTAAAAAGGAATAAGAATCCAAATGCCACCAGTCAAACAAAGCATGAATAATTCCAACCAAAAGGCCCTATTTTTATCGTTCCTCAGATATTTTCTCAGTTGGAATAGCTGACATGCAGTTATTTCTGGAGATGCAAACATAAGCATGCACACTACTGATTTCAGTAAAAAGGCACTTTCTTAAGTTGAAAAAGGATATCTACCAAAACTAACAGCAAAGATCATGCTCAGAGGTGACAATTTGAAACTCGTCTTTTCTATTCAGAAATGAGATATGATAACTACTATTTCTGCCTCTATACTAGACTGTACTGAAGGGCTGAGGCAGGACTATAAAAATATAATAATAAACAAAATGAAATATTTAAGGTTAAGAAACAGAGAAACAGAAATGTCGGTAGTGTCAGGTGATATGTCCTATGTCTTTATATAGATAAGCTCAGAAATAATCCACAAGTGAATTATTATAACTAATGACAGAATCAGTAAATATAAATACAGAAGCAAAATATTACACAAAATAGTGGAAAAGAATTATGAATGACTGTTTAATAATACATTTAAACATGCAGTCAAAATGAATGATAACTTATTCAAAATCAGTAGAAGAAGAAATAAAGAAATTGAATAGACATTGGTTTTAGTTTTAAATCAATTGTACTTACAGTAAAATACTTTCTTTTAAAAAATAAATTCTCACATCCAGGTGGTTTTATAGATATGTTCTATCAAGTTTCAAGGGAAAAATTAATTATTTTGCCAGATTAAAATATCCATTGGAAAAGAAATCACATATAAAATCATTCTACTCTTGCAAATGAAATATTCCTTTATCCAAAGTTTATATTCCTGAATTAAATATTGAAAGAGAGATTGGTTACAAAATTCCAAAAGGATTTTTCCTTTAAATCTAAATTTAGTCTTCTATTGTCTATCTTACATTTTACCCTGGACAATCTCCTTTTCTTCAAGTAGTGTGGCAACTCACACCTATGGTACTAAAGCATGTCTATGAGTCTTAGTCTTCTTTCTCAATTTCCTCATACATTACCCATATGAATTTCCTCTAAGATTCCTCCCACGCTTCTCAAACAATGCACTATATGTCCACAATCATAATCATTCTCTTTAAAATGTACCTCTTCTCTAAACTGTTCCACCCCAGGCACATCAGTGGCTCAAAAGAGAAACCAGGCATCACCTTGATATCTTCAACTCATTCAACTTCACCTCATTCTACATAACTATCATCCAATCCTATCACTTCCGTTACAAAATGCACTGTAAACTCTATCCACTTAAATCTGCTTTGAAATATTAAGAGACCCTCACCTTCACAGTTATTTGCCAATTTCCACTACTCTCACATCCTATTCTAATCTCCGTGTAGCAACCATTTTTAGTTTTATTTATAGTTGGCACATAAAGATTGTACACGCTTATGGGGTAAAGTGTGACATTGTAATGTTTGTACACATTGTATAATAATCAAATTAGACTAAATACCGTATTTATCACTTTAAATATCTATATCTTGGTGGTGATAACATTGAAAACTTCTTCCAATCTTCTTAAAATATATACAATATTTTTATTTACTATAGTCACCTGACTGTGTAATAGACTTTTTTTTTTTTTTATTATACTTTAAGTTCTAGGGTACATGTGCATAACGTGCAGGTTACATATGTATACATGTGCCATGTTGGTGTGCTGCACCCATCAACTCGTCAGCACCCATCAATTCATCATTTATATCAGGTATAACTCCCCAATGCAATCCCTCCCCCCTCCCCCCTCCCCATGATAGGCCCCAGTGTGTGATGTTCCCCTTCCCGAGTCCAAGTGAGCTCATTGTTCAGTTCCCACCTATGAGTGAGAACATGCGGTGTTTGGTTTTCTCTTCTTGTGATAGTTTGCTAAGAATGATGGTTTCCAGCTGCATCCATGTCCCTACAAAGGACGCAAACTCATCGTTTTTTATGGCTGCATAGTATTCCATGGTGTATATGTGCCACATTTTCTTAATCCAGTCTGTCACTGATGGACATTTGGGTTGATTCCAAGTCTTTGCTATTGTGAATAGTGCCGCAATAAACATACGTGTGCATGTGTCTTTGTAGTAGCATAATTTATAATCCTTTGGGTATATACCCAGTAGTGGGATGGCTGGGTCATATGGTACATCTAGTTCTAGATCCTTGAGGAATCGCCATACTGTTTTCCATAATGGTTGAACTAGTTTACAATCCCACCAACAGTGTAAAAGTGTTCCTATTTCTCCACATCCTCTCCAACACCTATGCAGCAGACATATCATTCTCTTGCTTAAAACCCTCAATAACTTCATTTGGACTTAAAATAGTATTCAAAAGCCTTGGCATGTCATGCAAAGCTTTCTTTATAACTCCTTTATAACTCCTCCCTTCATGTTCATATACTTTAGCCACATTGATATTCTTTCTGCATTTTGAAAGACTGAGCAATTTCAGACTTAGGGCCTTTGCATCCTACAATACATATTCTTTCTTCCTCCTCTTCACATGCATAATTTGTCTTCACCTTTCCAATATCAATAAAAATAACAATTTTTCTGTAAGGTCGTCTGCAACCTCTTAAAACACAAAGATTATCAACTATTCTCTGTTGTACTACTCTTTGTTTCTTCTTTATAGCCCTAATTAGAGATTGGAGTTACACAATTATTTACGTTTTTATTTGTTATAACTCATTCTCTCCCACAAACTTTTAATCTGTACCATTGGATCTCAAGTACGTAGCACTATACCTAGTACATGGCGAGCAGTCAATAAATATTTCTTTTATTCAAGGAAAAATAAAAACTATGACTTGTGTCAAATAGTAGTAGTTTCTTTCCATTTTTTCAAAAGTGTGTACATGCTATGCTAAGTAAAATAAATGTCTAATTTTTAAAAATCCAACAATATCATATTATAAAACAATTTACCTAAAACAACGTTTATTGAATTTATAACGTTATATTTTGTTTTACTCTTACTTTAAAAATTAAGTAAACTAGGGTCCATTAATTTTTACTTTTACTACAATTTAAAGTGTTAAATGAATCATTCAACCTGAGAAAAAAACTTCCTTATGGACATGATATGTAAGTCCCTGTAGATGGCTTGAAATATTTAAGCATTCAAATTAAATTAGGTATTTAAAAACATCAAAACGTAATTGCCCTTTCACAATGCCCATGTACGCTTTTTGATATACGAAAATGAAACTTTAACATGATGAAGATAAGTCACGAGCTCTCTTGTGAGAAATAAATATGAGCTGTTTAAGATGTTTAATCGCAATATTTTTAGAGGCTATTTAAATGAGTGTTCTATAAAAAATACACCATTCAGGGTTTTGTTAGACTATTTTAAATGAAAAACTGAAAACTACTAGAAATCATCAAGTTCTAAAATAAAAATCTCTTGAAAATGCGCATCATCTGCACATTTTTATGGCCGGACTAGCTTCTTTCTTTTTTCTTTTATCTCTTGTGTTTCAAAAGCACCCATGGCCTTCCTAGTCCTAATCAAATATGTCAGAAATTCAATGTGAGGTTTCCTGTGTTAAAAATAAATGTAGTTATCATAGTGGCAAAGTCTGTTTGTTATCAGTCAGTCTGCAGGATTCTAGAAGATGGGAGACTTTGGCACCAGAAGAGCTCAGGATTAACAAGCTTGAATGACCTTTGCTAAAAGGTAAAGCTGTCTTGTCTATATGGAAAGAATATGTCTTTTCCAATTCAGCTGTGTAAACCAAAAATTAGAAATTTGATTTATCTCATATATACATATATATGCACACACACACATATATGTACATACCATAAATATTATTCAGCATATAAATGAACGTGTATGTGTGTTTGATTCTTTAAATAATGTGTTCCTGAACATCAAATCTTTAAAATAAATGAAAAACTCTAGACTGTGTATTTCTACATGAACAAACTACTTATTAAAAACAACATATACTGGGCACAGTGGCTCACTCCTGCAATCCCAAAACTTTGGGAGGCCAAGGTGGCGAATCACTTGAGGTCAGGAGTTCAAGACCAGCCTGGCCAACATGCTGAAACCCTGTCTCTACTAAAAATACAAAAGTTAACCAGGCGTTGTGGTGTACACCTATAATCCCAGCTACTTGGGAGGCTGAGGCATTAGAATCACTCGAACACAGGAAGCGGAGGTTGCAGTGAGCCGAGAGCATGCCACTGCACTCCAGCCTGAGTGACAGAGCAAGAAAAAGAAAACAAAATAACAAGAATCCAGTACTTTACTTGTCTGTCATAGAGACAAGAGAAAAAAAAAATCCTAATAGTGGTATTTTACCCTCCGGTCCCTTAAGTAACAAAGCTCAGTTAATTTTAAAATAAGATTTCTGATCTTCTCTAGCTGACTGATTTAAATATCAGTGTTTGCATCTAGGAATACCTAAAGGAATTTATTTTGAAATTGGCTTAGCCATCCTACTCCTCAAATAATGTTCTTAACCTCTTTCTAGAGACATGGGCTACATTTTTAGTTGTCCTCATTATACCCATAAATGGAGTTTAATATTTTCACATGTAAAAGTAACAAAATCTAAAAATATAGAAATTATATTTTAAAAATCAAATAAAATAAATGAACATAAAAATAAAAATCATTTAAAGCAACAGTTTTCAAACTTTTGGAATTCATAATAACTTTACATCTTAAAATGATCAAGGAAGCCAAAATCTTTGTTTTTTTGTTTATATAGGTTATATCTATTAATGTTTATTATAATTGAAATTCAAACAAATAAAAATTATGTATCCATTTATTGATTTGTTTTAAGATGACAATAATAAAACCATTACAAGTTAACATAAATAAAATTTGCTGTAAAAAATAATAACATAATATTTTATTCCCCAGATTGGTAAGAAGAGTGGCATTGTTTTATATCTGACTTACTAGAAGAGAGGTTTGAATTCAATCTTTCACTATATATTGCTAATGTCTGCTTTTGAATTCAATCTTTTACTATATATTGCTTTAGTTAGAGCATATGAAGAAAATCCAACTACATATATGCAGTTGAAAGGAGAAGTATTTTAATAGACTTTCCACTTAATTTTGCATATTCTTTTTGGATACCATTCCAAAATTGATGATTGGTAGTTTTTTTAAATATTAGTTGAGGCTGGGCGTGGTGACTCATGCCTGTAATCCCAACACTTTGGGAGGCCGAAGTTGGAGGATCACGAGGTCAGGAGATCGAGACCATTCTGGCTAACATGGTGAAACCTCGTCTCTACTAAAAATACAAAAAAATTAGCCGGGCGTGGGGGTGGGCGTCTGTACTCCCAGCTACTCAGGAGTCTGAGGCAGGAGAATGGCATGAACCCGGGAGGCGGAGCTGGCAGTGAGCCGAGATTGTGCCACTGCACTCCAGCCTGGGCAACAGAATGAGACTCTGTCTTGAAAAATAAAAAGGATTAGTTGAAATATGAAATCTAAAATCAGATCAATGGACTTTTCATACCTTGTTACAATAAAACCTCTTTTTCTATCTTGCATTTTAAATGATCTCTTACCCATAGACAATTCTAGAATATTACACATTAATCATCTAGAAAATATTGGTTCACTGAGTTAGGAAGATCTTTTCAAATGTTGGCAAATTTGATTATACCTTATTTAAAAACTCACATCACTAACATTATCACCATTCTCATTAAAAAGTCTTAGCTCATGGTGGCTGATAAAAAGTGTTTTATGTGTCTAATTTTCACATAAAGCTTGGGTTACATCATTAAAAATTAAAAATGTCAGTTGTTTATCTTAAAGCAGTAGACTCAGTTCATATTTGATAAAGTATCTGCCAATTAGTGAAGTCTGCATAACCATGCTTTATTCTTCAGTCACCCTTTCAACTTGTACCATGAACAAAAGCAGTTAGTTTAGCTAACAACTCAAAAACAATAATAGGATGTTTTGCCCCATGGCAGTTTTATTAGTCAGCTGAGGGTGCCATAACAACATATCACAGACAGGATGCTAAAATGGCATGCATTCATTTTTCACAGTTCTGGAAGCTAAAAATCTGAAATCAAGGTACCAGCATGGTTAAGTTCTGGTGAGGCTTCTCTGTTTGGCTTGCAGATGGCTGCCTTTCTATGTGATCACATGGGCTTTCTTCTGTGCACATGCATATAGACAGAGAGGGAGGTTTCTTCCTCTTCTTATGCGACCACCAGTCCTTTTACATTAAGGCTCCACCTTAATGAGGTTAAACAATCTCATTTAATCTATTTTTTTCTTTTTTGAGACAGAGTTTTCTTTTTTTTTTTTTTTTTTCTTTTTTGAGACAGAGTTTCACTCTTGTTGCCCAGGCTGGAATGCAGTGGCACAATCCCAGTTCACTACAGTCTCTGCCTCCCGGGTTCAAGGGATTCTCCTGCCTCAGCCTCCTGAGTAGCTGGGATTACAGGTGTATGTCACCACACCGGCTAATTTTTTGTATTTTTAGTAAAGACAGAGTTTCACCATGTTGGCCAGGCTTGTCTCAAACTCCTGACCTCAGGTGATCCACCCTCCTTGTCCTCCCATAGTGCTGGGATTACAGGCGTGAGTCACCGCACCCAGCCCATCATTTAATCTTAATCACATCCTAAACATCTTGTTTTCAAATAGAGTCATATAAGCAATAGATAATATTTTTTTCATGCAAGTTTATCAATGGATTCTAAAGCCAGAGGTATAACTCTGAAAAGTAAGAGAATATTTACATAGTTACAAAGTATCTCCCCACAAGCTATATATTAATTATAAAGAAAAAAATAACTTTACAGAAGACAGAGAGAGGTTGAAGAGAAAGAAGAAAAAACAAAGAGAATGAGAAGGGGGAGGAGGAGGAAAAGAAGAAGAATGAAAAGGAGAAGGAGAAAAAGAAGAAGGGGAAGGAGAAGAGAAACAAGGAAGAAGGAAGAAAAATTCAAAAGGGACGGAGAGAGTTTCGCAATTTTTCCGTAAGACTTTTTACCAAAGTAAAAAGTAAAAATAAAATTCATATATGCAGAGTATTAATATATATCTGCATGTAGGCATTTTATGTAATTATATGCATATATACACTCATTTATAGTTCATAAAAAAAGAAAGTCTATTTTATAAAAGCATAACTTCTTGGGCCGGAAGAGAAATAAATCAATTATAAATTAATAAAATTTTATTTAAACAAAATGTTTGTTACATTAAGATAGTCTTATACCTAATAAATATGTAATTCACTAATATACTGATTATAATAATAAAAATGACTAAGTATGCAAAATCCAAATGAGTGTATTTGTGAAGAGACAGAGAGCCACAGACATAAACCTATCAACTCTGGACATGAAATACTTGGATTCAAACTGTAATGCTGTTTTTTGTTTACTTTTTTAAACTTACCAACTAAATGACTATTGGCACATTAAATGATTGCTCTGTGACTAAGACGAGAGAAGTCACAATAGTTACCTCATTGTCTTTCTGTGAGGATCAAATTAGTTAATATATTCAAAATGCTTAGAAGATCCCTAGTACATACATAAGTGACACGTCTACAAGTCTGGTTGTTTTGTTTCTGTTTTGTTTTTCGAACTAATAGAAATATTCAATCAAATTTAGATAAATGAGAAGAGCCATCTGGAACCTCAAGAGCTCACCAAAAGATCTGAAATGCCTGACCTAAAATGCTTAGTATAAGGACTCAGTCCCAGTACCCCGTTCTTAGCAGCTTAGTGAAGAGTTCTAACCAGGCCTAATCAACCCCCTCCCAGCATCTGCCCAGGCTCAGACATCCCTCCTTAACAACCAGCATTTAAGAAAACACGGAGCGCACTCTTGAAGTCTAGATACTACCTTGGTAATAAATATAAAAACACTTTTGCCTCAAATCCTACACAGGAGAAGCAATACTTGCAATCTTGTTGATGGTTCAGAATAAATCCCAATATTGCAAAAATTATTATAATTCATTATACATCCTATAGCTGGAATTGGAGGGTGCATGTTAGGCTTGTTTACCAAGAATTAGCGTCCATTTCTAGTAACATGAAGCAATGGTTCTCTACTGGGATAATTTTGCCCTCAGAGAATATATGATAACGTCTGGAGACATTTCTGATAGTCATCACCTGGGATGTTCTACTGATATCTAATGGGTAGAGGCCAGGAATGTTACTAAACGAGCTATAATGCAAAAGATAACTCCATTAGAAAAGGAAATTTTTAGCCCCAGATATCAATACTGCTGTGGTTGCGACACCCTGATGCAGAATATACAATTGTAAAACAGTGTTTCTGTAATTCAGCCTAAAACATGGAAGTCTAAAAATGCTGCATTAACAGAGTTCTCTATATTTGACTGTTTTTGTTTTTGTTTGTATTTTTGTTTTTGTTTTTGTTTTGAGACAGTTTCTCTCTTGTTGCCCAACCTGGAGTACAATGGCATGATCTCAGCTCACTGCAACCTCCTCCTCCCGGGTTCAAGTGATTCTCCTGCCTCAGTCTCCTGAGTAGCTGGGATTACAGGCATGTGCCACCATGCCTGGATATTTGTATTTTTAGTAGAGGCAGTGTTTCACCATGTTGACTAGGATGGTCTGACCTGTTTTTAAAGACATTTGTTTTTTTATTTCTTAGTGATTCTAAGCTGCACAGTACTTGTTTATATGGTTATTTTTAAAACATTGCATTTTTTTTTTCTTTGCAAGCAGGAAGGGTGTCTGTCATACTTTTTCAGATCCTATATATCTCAGAATAGAACTTTGTAACCAGTAATCCTGGGTCTGTTCACAATGGGCAAAGCCATCAATCTCTTCTTTTCTCAAATGAGGGAAATCTTTCTGGCAGGATTAGTACTTCCCAAACTGATCCACAAAACCCCTTGGTAACTGTGGTTTTAAAGTGTATCAGGAACAAGAAGGCTTAATGAGGGATTCTGGATCCTCCATTCCTGCTTCGCCATGGGAACCTGTTCTCTGCATGTCTGGTGTCTATACCAGTTTCCTCTGCTAAGGGAAAACAGGGTTTCATAACCACTGTATCACTGTAATCAAGTTCTCTTCAAGTTTTAAAGTAAGTTACAAATTTTTATAGGAAAATTTTTATAAATAAATATTTTCAATATTTGATTTCATTATCATCCTTTGGAAATTTCTTTGCATTCAAAATTATCCTAAACTTAGTAATGTAGTGATCTTTTTACTTTCACTGGTAAGTTATTTTATGCATATTAGAAAGCAGTATCCAGAACCTACAAGGAACTTAAACAAATTTACAAGAAAAAAAAACAAAAAAAATCAAGAAGTGGGCAAAGGATATGAACAGACACTTCTCAAAAGAACACATTTATACGGCGGCCAACAAACATATTTTTAAAATCCCATCATCACTGTTTATTAGAGAAACGCAAACCAAAACCACAATGAGATACCATGTCATGCCAGTTAGAATGGCGATTATTAAAAAGTCGGGAAACAACAGATGCTAGCGAGGCTGTGGAGAAATAGGAACGCTTTTGCACTGTTGGTAATGTAAATTAGTTCAATCATTGTGGAAGACAGTGTGGCAATTCCTCAAGGATCTAGAACCAGAAATATCATTTGACCCAGCAATCCTATTAGTAGGCATATACTCAAAGGATTCTAAATCATTCTACTATAAAGATACATACCCATGTATATTTATTGCAGCACTTTTAAATAGCAAAGACTTGGAACCAACCCAAATCCCCATCAATGATAGACTAGATAAAGAAAATATGGCACATGTACACCATGGAATACTATGCAGCCATACAAAAGAATGAGTTCATGTCTTTGGAGGGACATGGATGAAGGTGGAAGCCATTGTTCTCAGCAAACACAGGAACAGAAAACCAAACACAGCATGTTCTCATTCATAAGTGGGAACTGAATTATGAGAATACATGGACACAGGAAGGGGAACATTACACACCAGGGCCTGTTGGGAAGTCAGGGTCAAGGGGAAGGAAAGCATTAGGACAAGTACCTAATGCATGTGGAGCTTAAAACCTAAATGATGGGTTGATAGGTGCACCAAACCACCACGGCACATGTATACCTTTGTAACAAACCTGCACGTTCTGCACATGTATCCCAGAACTTAAAGTAAAATTACAAAAAAAAAAAAAAAAAAAATGGGACACTTACTAAGTTCTTTCTCTATATAAGGTCTTTGCAAAGGATAAAATATTTCTTCTATTAAGATGCTGACAGGGGTTAGGAATAAGACATGTCTACAAACAAGTGTTGCAAAAGTGAGCAGCGTTTATAGAAATTAATTTGCCTTAAGGAAGACATATGAAGGAGTTCGGGGAAGTAGAAAATTCTGTTATTCAACTTCAGTCTCTTACTGCCATATGTAATATGGAATCAAGATTGTCAAATGTTCTGATTATTTTTTCAAAAAAGCTGAAAAACTAAACTGTTATATTATTGTTATTAACTATTTAAAATATTTAGCATATTTAAATATTGTTAACTTATTTAACAACATTTTTAAGTCCTGTATAGGCCAAGTTAAACACCTCTGTAGGCTATTGCTTGGTCCAAGACTGCCAGTTTGAAGCTTCTTAATAGAAAATCATCTCTAATTAATACTAGTTAGGTTGATGCTGTTGTCATATTCTGGGGCCAAAATCCTGATGCATTGATTGATTGATTGATTGATTGAGATGGAGTCTTACTCTGTCGCCCAGGCTGGAGTGCAGTGGCGCAATCTTGGCTCACTGCAAGCTCCGGCTCACTGCAAGCTCCGGCTCACTGCAAGCTCCGGCTCACTGCAAGCTCCTCCTCCCTGGTTCACGCCATTCTCCTGCCTCAGCCTCCTGAGTAACCAGGACTACAGGCCCCTGCCACCACACCCGGCTAATTTTTTTTTTTGTATTTTTTAGTAGAGACGGGGTTTCACCGTGTTAGCCAGGATGGTCTCCATCTCCTGACCTCATGATCCTCCCGCCTCGGCTTCCCAAAGTGCTGGGATTACAGGCGTGAGCCACTGCGCCCAGCCCTGATACATTTATTTAAATGATTTAATTATATGGTGGCTATGATGATGGGCTGGAGAAATACAGGATTGGAAAAGAAATTCTCAAAATGGAAGCAAAATCCAAGGTAAGTTTGTTTTGTTGTTTCCTTTCATTGAGAATTTTGACTAACAATGCACATCATTTTTTTGCATTTGAGGCTAAGAAGTCATTGCTATGAACAGCTGAAGAATTATGATCTGACCTTCTATCTACTTGTTCCAATGAACTCAGACGCTTCTCTCATGAAGATTCGGTTTCCTTGGGGACTGCTCAGTGCCCTCCAAAATGTGTTTTAGAATTTGAGGCAAAATCTCTTAGCTATGAAAAACAAATTCTTTACCCATTTTTATCCTTTTGCTCAGTTTTCTCATTCTGAATTGTAGATTATAATAGCACATATAAAAAGGTAATTCTATTCACAAGCAATGAATTTTATTAAATCACCTAGATGGAGTTTTAATTTTTTCTGTAGAAGAAAAAAACAGAGCATAGTTTTAATATTCTAGCTACATATGAGGCAGTCACAAAGGAACAATAGGTTAATCAATATATCCAGCAACTTTATCCAGAAAAGTAATGTCTACCCATAATGATTACCCCCGGTGGGCTGTTAAAGATATGAAATACTGCAGAAAAGGTGTTGATTGATTGCTATGAATTTTTGGCAGCTGTAGCCTTTGAAGCATGAAATACGTTAATATTGTCTCCTAATGCCTTCAATAATTGTACTGAGTTGATGTTTGTCTTCCGAAAAAGGTGTTTAATTTATTCTCAAAACAGCCAATGGCTGAACAATTTAACATGTATAAAAAAATGACCTCTGTTTTTTCAATGGACACTTAACCAAAGGACAATGTCAGAAATAACTTTCACCATACATAATTGATAAAGACGTAATTTAATGTTCATTGTTGAAATACTTTTGTCCTTTCCAAGTTGTTAAATATTACAAGCTTCCAGGTAAATTTATTGCATCATTATGTTTTCAGTATGAAGTCTTCTATTGTAAGAATAATTGTCATGTGGTTAAAGGAAAATATAATAGTGCTTTTTAAGCACGGCATTTGGTTGTAAAGTGAAGCTTTAAAAATTTATTTTTCATCTTTTTATTTAGTGATATTCAAAGAACAATAACAAAAACAACAGAATTTATTGCATAGCAAGAGAATTTTCTTCTAACTAGAGTTTTAAAAGTATAACTTAGTAAGAGAAAAATAAGTGGTTTATTTTCTCACGGTTAGGAAAGTTTAAGTCATCACATTGTCTTGGATACCTGCTGTATGGTTCTGTTACTCTTTCTCTTATGCTATGAGTAGGAAATAATCTAATTAGTTTATCACTGCATGAAATCCTGAAGCTTTAGTGCGTTGCCTTTCTCAACCAATATCCATGTAGTAACAATACTTGAGGATTTTATTATTACATAAAATGCAAAGTATTGTTCCCCACAACACATTACCATCTATTATCTTACTTTTTGCCTTCCAACCACACTGTAATACTTTTCAGGTGAATCCAGTTGCCATCAAAAATATAGTAACTGGGTGCAATAATTAGACCCAGAACCCAGATTGAATCTCAATTTTTTTCTGTTTATGCTGTCTCCATAGTTATGCATTACAATCTATATTAATGGTTATCTACAAATTTATGTTTTTTATATATGTGTATGTATATAACATAAATTTCTGTTAGATCTTTTAGAACATTGAAAATACTGAAATCTTTGTTCAGGTAATTTCAAGGTTACATGTATGTGTTTGGATGAGAGAGAGACTGAGAGATGGCGTGGACTTAGCAGAACTGGAAACCACTATGTAAACCATCACGCATATTTTACACCTCTGAAGGCTATGACTGAGAAGCAAGTGGCAAACCCAGCCAAGGCTGCCTAACTCAGGCCTGAGAGACTATCAACAAAAGTCTACAAAATGCCTTCCTTGATCCATCTATGGCTCATCCTCACATTTAATTGTTGATAATAAACTACAAACCAATGGTAAAATGTCAAAAAAGATCATATAAATAACTTTGAAGAAACCTATTAATGGACTGTCTAGTGTGTGATGCAGATGGCTCACCAATATGTTCAATTCAATTAAAAAAAATGGTTTTTACATTGTTGTCTTGGTCACAGAGAAATCACGTAATATATCCATAATCACTTAGTAAGTTATAAAACAAAAACACTACAATTTGAACCCAAGTATTTGACCACCTACAGAGATGATCTGTGTTCAGTCTCTCTTCTGAAATACACATTTGGATTTTTTTTATTCCAAGCACAGTGGTTTTATGTGTGCACATTATGAGCTGGGATAGAACTAGGTAGCTATGAAGACAGAAGGCCAAGAAATATCAGTACCTAGAAGAAATGTCTGTGTTATGGAAGATCAAGTATAAAGCTTCAGAAAAGGGAAAGGCAACAAAATGTTGCTTGCAGGTGAAAAAGATTGAAATGTCAAATGACGATTTTTGACCGACTCAGGTGGGTTTAATGATATATACTCTCCTTTTCTTTGACTTCTCAAAATTCTCAGTGTAGTCTACATTGCACGCTACTATGTTTGTGTGTATGTCTGCTACTCTCTGTGTGTGGGAGAGAGAAAAAAACATACAAAGAAAAGTTCTTTGAGTAAATTTTGCTGATATCTGTCTTCTGAATAATGTGAAGTTTATGTCTATTAGCCATACTACAAACATTTGTTTACGAGCTTAAAGATTTTTAAAAAACACTAATACCTAATAAATTTATCTATCTATCTATCTATCTATCTATCTATCTATCTATCATCTATCTACCTATTTGATATCTCTCTTAGAATCCTAGAATCACAACAATGTGCTAGTACTTATATATGTATGTACCAGTAAGTATGTATAAACATTAAATAATTTAGATAAACAGAAATACAGCTTTTTAACACTGGGTAATTTTTAATTTGTGTTTAAAATAAAAATGTAAAGATGTGAAGCTCCCTTTTTCTGGTGAGGAGTTATCATTCTTGTAAGAACTCACCTAGAATGATCATAACCTCAGAAGAAACAAAATCTCTCTATAGTGTATACTAGTCTCTATTAATATCTGGAAGGGGATGTAACAATTGAAATTTGAGTTTTTGCATGATTTTTGTTTCACTTTATTAAAACTTAGTAAGAGCTCTCTAGAATTCGGATTAATTTTTATTTAGTGCTGTAATTAAGATGAAGAGCTTAAAATCCTTCTCAACTACATGTTGAATAAAACAGGAAATAGCAATACCCCATTCATTGGATTCTTTTAATTGTTTACAATTGAATTTGCTTAATTAGACAATTGTTTAATTGTTGGTTTGATTGTTTAATTGTTAGATGAGATACTATATGTAAAGACCTTATAGTAGTATCTGGCATAAGCCAAGCACTTAGAAATTAGTAAATGTTTTATTAATAATGTAATTACTATTTCAGAGCAGTAATTGCAAATATCTGTTTGGGGAAAAAAAAAAGACACATGGCTTTGTTAAACTTTGACAGTCTGATTTATCTGTAGGAACAAAACAGATGGTCATCATATTTCTTCCATCAACTCTGCCAGGATTTTATACCTGAAAATAGCTTTGCCTGAGAACAATCTGTCTGGTTATTTCATTCTTGACCTATTCAGCAGCCAGCTAAAAGTAGTCCCTTTTATTTAGATAAGCATATGCTTTTTTGCATAATACATTTTTCTTTTAAAACATGTCAATTTATTTTTATTGAACATTAGTGCTAACAAAAATTACAATAATTTATACAAATTCTGTCTACTTTTTAAATATTTTATTTTTTAAATGAAGATACCTCTTCAAGCAAAAACTAATTATAGTTTAATAAAGTTTTAGCCAATAAAAACCACCTTTCCATAATAGTATGTAAGAGCTTCAATTAAAAATTATACTAATTAGTTAAGACGGATATTGTCTGAATTCCATTTTCTAATCCTAAACCATATTTAGTCAATCTATTTATAAGCAGCGTAAGAAATGATTTATAATGACCAAAGTCGAAGCTTCAGGGACTCAAAATTCTTGAATATGTCCCTTCTTGGATATTTAATGGTTATTTATGTCCAACTGCTTCATCACATCAAAGAGCATAATTAAAATATGTTTAATTCATGATTATCATTAGTATGACTCATTAAAAACAAAATCTTTATCATTATAGGCTTCAAGGCATGTAAAACTCAAACTACACTGTTTCCAAAGTATTTATTTATAATTTTACTGTACTTTGAGAAATAATTCTTAATTTGCACTGTAACTAGAATCAGGGCAGTATGCCAAAATAAATCACATAGGATTGTACTTCAGTTTTTCCTAACAACAACAACAAACATGTTTCCTGTTTTTGAAAAATAATTTTTATGTAAAGATGGACAGATATATATGTCCATCTTTGGCCATATATATTATACATGGAGATATATATATATATATATATATCTCCATGGATATATAGGTATACACATCTTTATATATATGTATATATATGTTGTTAAGAAAACTGAAGTTTTATATTTCTATTATATATAAAATACATGTTTTGTATTATATACTTTATATAATATATAAGTATATATATTCAAACTCACACCTTGATATCATATATTAAATAAAAGTGTCCATTTTTGGTTTGCAAATTATGTTATAAACACAGCGTTGTATCATTGCACAATGGTGTAAATATGGCATTTTCCGTCAAATGACAGAAGAGCAGAACTGCATCCATTCTTGATCCTCCCCTCTCTCACCATTTTAGTTGCACATGGCAAGCTTATTTTGTACTCTGAAGTTTCCAGGAAAATCCAATATATTAAAAATGTTTTTATTTATAAAATGAGCTTTTGCATTGAATCTAAGCATTAGCTTGTAATTTTTGACATGATGTATTAGAAGGTGTTTCTGCATTCTGGGACACATCACTAGACAAATTAAAATCTTACATCCATATTTAAAGCATAAGGATTTATGCTTTGTCTATTTTGTTTTGTTTGCATTTGTTAAAAATACACTACTAATATTTAATAGTTATGAGCATTAAGTACAAATGTCTATAAGTTTCTACAAAATCATTAAAAGTTAGACTACCTAGTTTTCAGAGATTCTCTTATTTCAAAGAAAAAATTTCAAAATAGGAATTACTCCATACTGGTACATGGCTGTTGTAGGTACTCTTTTACGATTTTATTTCTTTTACTTTACCAAATAATGTAATTAATACCTCTAATAGTACATATTTCATATGTAGAGTTGCATTGGAATATGTAAATATGAGAATTAAATAGTTTGTATAGAGACATTCTATTTTATCCACCTGCTTCAAAGATCCCAGTAAAATAAACTTTTAAAATTTGAAAATATAGAGGAGAATATTCTACAAAATTCTTGAGCCATAAAAATAGACAAAAAAAGGCTAATTCTCCTCTTTTAGCATTAAGTTAATCAGTGGTATTAACTAAAATATATCTAATTCATTAAAATCAGTCAGAGTATAGTTTTAGAATTTACTGAAAAATTAATTATATACAACTCTTCCCAGCACACAACAATTCATTTCGTAATGAATCTTTATGAAATTAAATACATAAAAAGTCCAATAGTTGACCTGTCTAATCCAGAGATGTATGCATTGAAATTATTAATTTTTATCCTTAAATTAATGAAATTCAATATTTTCATTTTACTGAAAATAAGAACAAAGGAGATAGCCTCTGTGTTTAACATTCTCTCAAAAACAATAGAATGTATTTATTAGTGACAGAGTAAATTTAAACATAAAGCAGTAACTTGACAGTCATGACACTTATAAGATTACAATTATGCCTGTTTAAGCCCGGTGGCTCATGCTTGTAATCCCAGAACTTTGGAAGGCCAAGGTGGGCAGATGACCTGAAGTCATGAGTTCGAGACCTGCCTGGCCAACATGGTGAAACTCCGTCTCTATTAAAAAAATAAATAAATACAAAAATAAGCTGGGCGTGGTGGTGAGTGCCTGTAATCCCAGCTAAGCGGGAGGCCGAGGCAGGAGAATCACTTGAACCTGGGAGGCAGAAGTTGCAGTGAGCTGAGATCGTGCCACTGCACTCCAGCCTGGGCAACAAGACTGAAATTCCTCCTCAAATACTACTACTACTACTACTACTACTACTACTACTACTACTACTACTAGTAATTATGCCTGTTTAAAAGAAATGCTGTGGGTGAATTGTGAGACACTATGGCATTACGAGTTGTTGCAATACCCATAATAGAAATGCAGATGATGCAGAGTCTTGCAGTTTTTTCACTCAATTTTTAGGAAGAAACTTTTGTTCCAATGACATCAGAAATAGAAATAGGGAACTAGCATAAATCTAACAATACTTATGGATTTTTGAAAACATAGTCTGAAACTTTTGAGAAAAATGAGACTTTCTACTACAAAAAGTCAGACACAAAGAGTTCCTTAATGAAATCTCAAAAGGCTCCTTAGGACTCAAATAAATAATTAAAATAGTTTTGGTAAGAGCTAACTCTAAGGGAATCAGAAACATATGGAATGGAGAAAAACTCCTTGAGGCCAAACTCATTAAAAGTTTTGCAAATGCAAAACATTTGAAAAACAGTGAATAAGCCAGCTGAATGCAAAGCAGCTCTGATTTTTACTAGATTTAATTACCAAGCAAAATGAATCCACATTTACTCCTTTATAACACCACCATTTACAAAACTTTTACAAAACCATACAAAATATCCATTAATTCATTCCAGAAATATCTATTGACTCTTTTAAGGCATGATTATTTATACTTTAGATATAGAATAAGGAGTCAGAAAAAATACCTGCCTTATGGATTTTACATTCTCAAAAAATAAGGAAATAGCATGATGTCAATATACTATTATATAGAATATAATATTAATGTGTGTATTGTTGTTCATATGACTTAACCTACAGTCTGATATTTCACTAAAATCTTCAAAGGAGAAAACAAAGATTCAGGGGTGTGAGAAATTATACTGGTACCTGCAGTCTATCTGAGTATGACTTATGGTTTTCAACTAAATGGCTTTCTTAAGTAACTGAATGCATTTTGGCATTTATTTCTTTGTTAATATTTGGTAATTCCTGCTGTTATTTGTAATTCTTGCACTTCAAAGAGGAATTTTTTTTTTCTTTTAATTTTTGGGACGGGGTCTCACTCCGCCACCCAAACTGGAGTGCTGTAGCACAATCTGGGCTTACTGCAACCTCTGCCTCCAGGGACCAAGGGATCCTTCCACCTCAGCCTCCCAAGTAGCTGATACTACAGACATGCACCAATATGCCCAGTAATTTTTTGTATTTTTTGTAGAGATGGGTTTTTGCCATGTTGCCCATGCTGGTCTCAAACTCCTGGGCTCAAGGGATCCAAACACCTAGGCCCCCAAAGTGTTATGATTACAGGTATGAGCCACTGCACGCAGCCAAAAATGAAGTTAATTTACATATTGAAAATTTGTCAATGTTTCTGCTCCTGGCAAAGTTTGAGCAGCATCATTCCCTGTAACCAAACTAGTTGAGCTAAAAGTTGGTTGGGATGCAGAGAGAATAGCTACAAATGAGAAAAGGAACTGAACAGCATTTTAGTTCCTGTTAGGTTGTGCCTGTGTTATATTGTTTGATTTGTAAGACACATTTATGCTCAAGGGTAAGCATGAAATTTCACTTTAAAGGCATCTAAGCATTTTTAGGATAAGCACTTTTGGATGTCCTTGTTGAAGTTCACCTAAAAAGGGTTGGAAATATATTAACATACTAGTCATTATATGCAATGTGATTTTTTAAGTTGATAATTAATACAAGCATCCAGCATAATTGAATTCAACACATCTTTAATGACATTCTATGTTACTACAATATGCCACGTGCTATATGGAAAACATGAGAAGCATAAGTAGTGCACTCTTCTTTCCCAAAACTTAAAACAGAAGGATATACAGGAGATAAAGTCAGAGAAGTGGCACAAACAGAAGATATTCCAGTCCTGTTTGCTTCTCTGGCAGGTAGCTTATTGATGTGTATGTTGGGGCACATGTCATAGTTAATAAAATTCAATGCTCCTCTCTCTCTCTCTCTCTATGTATATATATATATATATATACCAATTCTTCACAATGTGCAGAAATCAGTAGGCACTGAATAAGTTATTTTGAATACTAAAGACTGTAAGTGCATAACTGTGTTAGCCTGTTCTCATACTGCAAGAAAGAACTGCCCAAGTCTGGGCTTGGTGACTCATGCCTGTAATCTCAGCACTTTTGAAGCCTGAAGCATAAGAATTGCTAGAACCAAGGAGGCAGAGCTTGCAGTGAGCACTCCAGTCTGGGTGACAGGGCTAGACTCTGTCTCAGGATAAAACAAAACAAAACAAACAAACAAAAAACAGCCCAAGACTGGGTAATCTATAAAGAAAAGAGGTTTAATTGACTTAGAGTTCCATGTGGATGGCTGGAGAGGCCTCAGGAAACTTACAGTCATGGCAGACAGGGAAGCAGGCATGTCTTACGTGGTGGCAGGTGAGAGACAGCGTGTGAAGGAGGAATTGTCAAACACTTATAAAACCATCAGATCTCATGAGAACTCACTCACTAACATAATAACAGCATGGGGAAAATTACACCTATGATCCAATCACCTCCCATTAGGTTCCTCCCTTAATATCTGGGGATTACAATTAGACATAAGATTTGGGTGGGGACACAGAGCAAAACCGTATCAATAACCAACACCAAGTAGAATAACTGGGGGATGATTTAAAAGGGGAAGAATAAACAACCAGGAGGAAAAGCAAATATTAAAAGAGAAAATAGGCTGGGCATGGTGGCTCACGCCTGTAATCCCAGCACTTTGGGAGGCCGAGGCGGGCAGATCACAAGGTCAGGAGTTTGGACCAGCCTGTCCAATACGGTGAAACCCTTTCTCTAATAAAAATACAAAAGTTAGCCGGGTGTGGTGGCAGGCACCTGTAGTCTCAGCTACTTGGGAGGCTGAGGCAGGAGAATCACTTGAACCCAGGAGGCAGAGGTTGCAGTGAGCTGAGATCACGTCACTGCACTCCAGCCTGGGCAACAGAGTGAGACTCAGTCTCAGAAAAAGAAAAGAGAGAAAATAAAGGGATGAGTCACACAGTTTGGGCTGAGACAAGGGTTATTCTCAAGTTTCATTTATTAATCTAATTATCCATTAGGTAACAACCCTTTTCAGGCATTATGCAAGCATGGGGAAAAAATGATGGAACATAATCCTGGTTTTAGAAAATTCTACAATTTGTTGGAGAAACAGATGATGAGTGGATTAAAGGAATAAACAATTAACTCTTAACTAAAATTATTTGAAGAAATTTTATTGAAGTGGTGATTACTTTTTCTAGTTTCCAGAAAAAAGAGACAAGAAGCAGCTACATTATGGGCTAGGGCATGACACAGTGAGAAAACAATCTGTGAAAGAAACCGTAAGTTGTTGACTGTCTTCAAACTTCTGCTATCGTCTGTACAACTGATGTAGTTTGGATATCTGTCCCCACACAAATCTCATGTTGAAGTGTAAGCCACAGTGTTGGAGCTGGGGCCTGATGGGAGATGTTTGTGTCTTAGAAGAGGATCCCTTGTGGTTTGGTGTGGTCCTTGCTATAGGGAGTGAGTTCTTAGAAAATCTAGCTGTTTTAAAGTGTGGCACCTCCCCCATCTCTTGCTCCTGTTCTCACCACGTGAGATGCCTGCTCCCTCTTTGCTTCTACCATAAGTAAAAAGTTCACCGAAGCCTCCCCAGAAGTTGAGCAGATGCAGGCGACATGCTTCCTGTACAGTCTGAAGGACCATGAGCTAATTTAACCTATTTTCTTTATAAATTACCCAGTCTCAGATATTTATTTAGAGCAGTGAAAGAATTGTCTAATATGATAACTATGCTAGAATATTGTTATATAATTTTTATTTATTGGCTGTAATGTCTATTTTTAAATTATTTGTAGCAAATTTAAAAAGAAGTTAAATGCTATTTTTATTATAGATATTGTTTTGGTAACATTAATCTCGGTAAACTTTGAGCCAGTGGACTTTGCTGATTCAATAATTATTTAATAATTGGTTAATTTCCAAGGCAAAAAAATTATTGCTGTAATATAATGATTCTTCATTTAAGAACAGTAAACAAGTATATATTTGTGTGTGTTTAAGTGAATGTGTGTGTGCATGTATATTTACACATAGAAAAGACTGGAGATTGAGTCCTCTGAGCAGCAGCTGGTGAAGGTAATCTTATCGTTGGTAGTCTCTATGGTACTTCAGTCACTATTTAGCATGGACAGATAAATAATAAAGAGTATGAGAAGTAGCTATTCCAGCCCAGGGAGTATAGAATGCTGTTTAAAGTGCTGATCATAGGCCTGGCGTAGTGGCTCACACTTGTAATCCCAGCACTTTGGAGCTGAGGCAGGCAGATCACCTGAGGTCGGGAGTTCAAGATCAGCCTGACCAACATGGAGAAACTCCGTCTCTACTGAAAATACAAAAAAATTATCTGGGCATGGTGGTTCATGCTTGTAATTCCAGCTACTCGGAAGTCTGAGGCAGGAGAATTGCTTGAACTCGGGAAGCGGAGGTTGCAGTGAGCCGAGATTGTGCCACTGCACTTCAGCCTGGGGAACAAGAGCGAAACTCTGTCTTAAAAAAAAAAAAAAAAAAAGTGCTGGTCATGAGTTCAAGGTTCCCAAATAAAAGGGAAAACTGTTTTTATTGAGACCTCAAAGCAAAAAAAATTTTTATTATATATTTAACATAACATACAAAATCATAATTTTCAGAAAAGAAAATGCTTACTTTTGATGATAATTTACTTTCTGTAGAGAATGATTATTATATGTAAGCAAACAGAGTTGCAAGAAGCATTCATTCAGTCGTACATCAATTATTTACTAAATGCTTGCTTCCAGGCATAGTTAAAATGAAAAAATCAGAAAATATTTCTGATGACCAGACTTAAGGAAAATTCATATCCAATAGACAGCAGGGAAATTGTGCTTCTGAATGATAAACTGTCTTGCATCTGACCACATATCCTGCAAATGCCAATTTAAAAATCAAAAAGTAAACATTTATAGTTCTCTTTCAGTGACCAGAGATTATCAAAGAAGTCAAGAACTAAGAGACCAAGATCCCGTTTATAGATCTGATTTGTTTTTTGAGAAGTAGAAGAAGTGGTTTAGGTCTGTACTTAAGTCATCCTCACCTTCAGAAGTCATGCTGTCTAGGGGTCAGCAGACAAACTTGAGAAGGACCAGGCAGGTTTTTTTCTAGTAACATTGAACTGAAAGCCAGCCTCTGAAAAAAATTAAATGATACAATATTTGTATTTATTTTTATAAGTGAATAATATTATTTTCTTATTAATAATTCTAGTAGGAAATATCCTCCTGCTGAAAACAAAAAGATCTTCAGAACCTAACAGAATACTAACATCTGAAAAAGAGTATTCCCTTAGATATTATTGATATTATTATTAGTCTCTTGGTGAAAATAAATGAAAAATTTAGAGCAAGATCCATTGTGTCATTTATAGACCATTAAAGTAGTGGGCTAAGGACTTTATTTTGATCTCATTTAATTCTCATATGTGTGACACAGTAAATAGCAGAGCTAATATTTGAGCACAAGCATCCTCATGTGGATGTCTGCTTTCTTTATTACCATACTATAGCATGTATCCTAGTCTATGAGTTTATTTTTTTCAAACAGTTAGTTGTTATTTTTCATACATAGCAATTACAGTGAGGCATTTATTATAAACACATAGATTCCTGAGCTGTGCAGATCTATCTATTATAGTGACAATGTTGTACCGGTAAAAATAAAGTTGAATACACATTATTTCAGAGAAAATGTTGTATTATAAAGGTTTTTTTATGCCTGCATGGATAAACATTACACAAAAAGAAACTCAGCAAACCCAAGAAAGGAAGATTTACTTATGAAACCTTAAAGAAAACTAAAATAGGTTCTGGTCAAGCTAGTAGTTCACTGTGTGTGACTGGTACAGATCTGTTGGAAAGCCTGGCTTTTACATTAGTGAATAACTAAAATACTTGCTTTGGGAGAAGATATAGTCTATCCAAAGTGCTAATAAACCTTCTGGGTAAAGGAGCTGGTGCTGGCAGATGCCCCCACTGTGTTAATTTGACTCAGAAAATATTTCTTTCCAGTAAAGATTAAACGAATATTGCTTCACAGTTTAAACCAATCATAACATTTTAAATAAAAGGTTTTAAACAAAGGCATTTACTCATATTTTGAGGAATAACAATGAAGCTATTATCAATAAACTGTAAAATAGCTATTCCCTAAAAGGGCATCCCATTTACTATCAAGAAAGGTGACATATTGCTCCCATATTATATTTAGATATTTGTTTTCCATTAAATCATCAGCTATAGAATTGCAGCAAGAGAGGATTCCTAAGTGCACATTTTATAGTCCATTTATGAAGAGACAGACCAGCCCTACTGAAGCACTGGTTACAATATTCTCATCATCTTGTATAAGAGTGCTCCTCTGGGACTGGAAAGAAGAGAAATGCCTGCATTAGAAACAGCTCACTAATCTCCTTGCCAATCAGTGATCTCATGATGTCAGGCTAGGATTATTTTTTAAAAGCTTTTCTTTTTTAATTTTGAAGAGTCCAATCAATATGATTGAAACTTACATCTCAAATGAAGTATCTGAAGTGTGAAGGAATTTAAAAAAATCAGTTAAGTCTGGGATTTGCTTCTGTCTGTGGTTTCTGGAAAAAAAAATTCTTTTACTTTCATCAGGAGCAGAATGAATGAGAAGATATTAACACAGCAGAAAAGTTTACTCTGAAAATTCTTTAAAATTGCAATTTCATCTTTTGTAGCTATTTATTCTATGATTATTAATAATTGAAATTTTTTCTGCCTTAATAATTGTACCTACTTGGAGTAAGATTATCTACCACTTCATGTGCCAAACACGGTGAAAGTTACTATTCTTTACACTCTTACACCTAGAAACATTTTTTTCTAGTAAGGTCATAGAAAGTAAGTTTTAATTCATAATGGAATAAGAGTAAGTGTGCGTTTCTTAAAAATATGAAGACACACACACTCACACACATGTATGTACATATCCTAGATTCTGTAAATAGAAACTAAGCTTTTTGGTTTAGTTTCTATTTGGTGGAGAAACGAGATAAGAGATTAGATTTTTTCAACTCCAGTTTGTCTTTAGGAGCTCTATTATCTCAGAAAAGCTGGTCTCGACAAACACCAAAATGCATGTTGCTTTCTCTGTTATTAATGAGAAGAATAACTGGTGCTTATCTGAAAATATCCAAAGCATAAAATGATTAGGGGATTCAATTTCAAAATTTATTTTTATATTCATGATTCTGTCCCATAGCCTCTCATAGATATGGAAGAATTAAAGAAAGTAACAGAATTTCTCAATTATTTCTTGGGAAAAACAGGCAATATAACTTTTTGAACACTTCTATGATTCAGATACAGACCTAAACTTTTTCACTATCATTTTCCTCTGAAATCATTCATTCATTCAAACACATCTGAACAGTCTACATGTGATAGGAACACTTAGATGTAGTGGACAGGACCATGAACAAGGTGATGTCTTCAAAATCAAGAGTGGTAAAAACCATCACCTGGCTTCTCAGTCCTCTGAACTCCTCTGTTTTAATCAATTTTATCCACACTTCATGGAAACAATGACTGAATCTTTTCATTACCTTTAATTGCCTCAACTCCAGAATCTCAATTTCAATCATATCATTCTTTGATTATCCTCATCTAAAATTCCAGATTACTCCTTATAACATCAACACTCCAACCACTTTCAATGCCATAAAGACCTCCCATGAAATGATTAACATCATTTCCACTGGGACTTCATTCTACTCTTTTTCTAGCTTAGATTTCATGGTCTAGTTCTATAAATCTCACCTCCATGAATCTTGTGTCAGTCAGGATCCAAGAAGAAAATTGACAGCATACTCAAGGACTTAACTAAAATGGTTTGGTGGCTTGGACAGAGTTAAGGGAACCAACAATTCCAAATCACAACAAACAAATACATACACACACACACACAAAACAAGTAACTAAAAACATTGGAAAGTCATTACCCTCCTGCAAGTTTGAAATGAGCTAGAATCTTGAACCAACTAGAGTTTTAGAAAAGCAGACATTCAAAAGAGCAGTAGCCATAAAGAAGGTGGATACTTCCTGAACTCAGTGAAGGCTGGGGGGATGGTGGACTAATGTTAGAGCCCTGTTTTCCCACCTTCTTACTTCCTGCTAACGGCTTCCACTGTCCAATTTCTGTAGATGACATATAATAAAATAGCTACAGGGACACAATGTGTAGAGCCCAATCTACAGGGAGTAGCACATGGCAGAGAGAAGCAGAAATAGATTTGAGAAGAGAAAAAAATTGAAGAACTATACACTCTCAATTCCCACTCGCTTCACCTAACTAGCCTGACAAGATCTCAATCCTGGTTAAATCCAACTACTCCCACACCTCCTGAATCCAAGAAGCGTAAATACTGGATGGGAAAAACAAAACAATAAAACATACCCATTATTATTTGCATAGTCACTTAAAATCGTGATTGGAACCTCCAGTGAATGTGTCATGATCACAGACAGGACTAGCAGGAATTTCCTAGGCCAACTAAGAATCCTTAAGCCTCGCTGGGAAGGTGACCACATCCATCTTTTTTTTTTTTTTTTAATTTTTTTAAAAATTTTTTTATTTTTTAATCAGTGTTGACCAGGTTGGCCTCGAACGTGTAGCCTCGCCTCCCAGAGTGCCAGGGCAACCGGCCTGAGCCAGAGTGGCTCCCCACATCCACCTTTAAACACGGAGCTTGCAACTTAGCCCGCACCCGACCAATCAGAGAGCTCACTAAAATGCTAATTAGGCAAAACAGCAGGTAAAGAAATAGCCAATCATCTATTGCCTGAGAGCACAGCAGGAGGGACAAGGATCAGAATATAAACCCAGGCATTTGAGCCAGCAACGGCAACCCCCTTTGGGTCCCCTCCCCTTATATGGGAGCTCTGTTTTCACTGTATTCCACTCTATTACATCTTGCAACTGCACTCTTCTGGTCCGTGTTTTGTTACAGCTCGAGCTGAGTTTTCTCTCGCTGTCCACCACTGCTGCTTGCCACCATTGCAGACCAACCAGTTGACTCCCATCTCTCTGGATCCAGGAGGGTGTCCTTTGTGCTCCTGATCCAGTCAGATGCCCATTGCCACTCCCCATAGAGCTAAAGGCTTACCATTGTTCCTGCACCCCTAAGTGCCTGGGTTAGTCCTAATCCAGCTGAACACTAGTCACTGGGTTCCACAGTTCTCTTCCATGACTTATGGCTTCTAACAGAGCTATAACACTCAGGGCATGGCCCAAGATTCCATTGCTTGGAATCTGTGAGGCCAAGAACCCCAGGTCAGAGAACAGGAGGCTTGCCACCATCTTGGAAATGGCCCACCACCATCTTGGGAGCTGTGGGAGCAAGGAGCCCCAGTAGCAATAAGAGGGTGATACTATGTTGGTTTCATACCCTATTTATTTCCATATTCTCCCAGATGGCCAATTACAACTTCTCTTCTCATTTGAGTCTCTAAAAATGCCCTTCAAATGAACAGCTATTAGTGATGGCTTTGTTTCTAATCATACTGAGACAAGAAATTTAATCAGAATGAAACTTCTTTATCTTATCACCACCATATTCACCAACCTATCTGCTTCTCCATCCATTTTCTCCATTGTTCCTCTACTTTCCTTGAGTAAACAGATCCATTTGCCTCCTAATATGAAACCTCCCCATGTACGCTTGCATACAATGTTCTCTTATCCACTCAGACATTTTCTCCTGAACTTTTCCCATGCATCATTTAAAAAAAAAATTTTCCTCTCAGTAGGTTCATGCATGTAGATCATTCAAAAACTGTAATATATCACATTTTAAAAACAAACAATAGAATACCTGACCTCATATTCTCCTTTAGCTATTTTTTATTTATTGTTCAAAAAACCTACTTAAAAGTCATGTTTATCCTCAGTGAATTCACCTCTTTATTATTAATACTCTTATCATGTTTCCATCTCTACTATGACACTAAATCCATAGTTGTTCAGTCCAGGACAAAATTTGATCAAATCAAAATTAGAGATTAATACGGAGTTTTCCATTGCAATTTTTCTTACAACTTTAATCGAGTTATTTACTTCACTTCTAGGGTGCCACATTTTCCTGGTTTGACTCCTATCTCAGTGGCCACTCCTTTTCAGACTTTTTCAAATCTAAATGATCTCTTTTCTCCTTATGTGCACTCATTTTTTAATGTAATGAAATTATTTACTCCTATGGCTTTATGCACTGTATATTCACTAGTGACTTCCTGTTGTTCTATCCGGAATGAACTTCTTCCCTGCACTTTCATACGCATCCAAGTCCTTACACCCATGTCAAAAATTCGCTCAAAATTCCAACTTTTGACATTTCCTCCTGAACTTGCCTCTCTCCAAATTTTTGCCACAACAGTAAGTGGTAATAACATTCTAGATGCGTGAGAAAACAGAGGAAAGATAAGCATGAAAGTAGAAATATGGAAGACATAAATAAGACCTAAATTAAATATACAGAATAGAAAAAGTAAAATGTCTCTCAGCAAAGTACATACAACATATTAACAGCAGATTATACATGCAGAATTTCAAGTGACTTTTTATATTTGTAATTTGAGACTAAAGTCAATGAGAGAGTAAAGATGGCGGGAAGGGAAGGAAAAAAATCGAGGAATTAATGGTCAACACTTGACTAATGAAGACTAAATATTCACCTATTGAAAGAGATCAATGAATGTAAATGAAGAAAAAAATTAAGAAAACTACATGAAGACATGTGTAATTAAATTGCTTAAAAACATAATGAATGTAAAATCTTAAAAGCAGCTTAAAAGGAGAAAATCCTAAAAGAGGAAGAAAGATAAGTTTGATAGCAGATTTCTCACCAGGAATAATGAAACTCAGAGAACAGTCAAGAAACATATTTAAACAAAAACTACTGTGAATTCTATGTTACCATAGAATTTTATATTGGGAAAATATCTAACACATGCAAAATAAAAATTATTTCAGACAATAAAACTAATTTAGACGATTCATCACCAGCAGACCAACACTCAAATAATTATTAAAATAAGTCATTAGCAGAAAGTAAATTATATTTGAAGGAAATTTCTATCTACCTAACAGAAAAACAGCACCAGAAATTACTACCTTGCTAAATATATAAGATTTATTTTCTAATGATTCAAATCTCTTTAGGATATAATTGACTATTTAGCATGGTGACTATCGTTAATAATACTACATTTCATACTTGAAATTTGCCAAGTCAATCTTAAATGGTCTCACCACACACACACACACACACGCACACACAAAGGTGATAGATGTATTAATTAGCTTGATCATAATTATTTTACAATGTATGCATATATCCATACATCACATTGTACACCTTAAGTACACATAATTTTTTGTCAATTATTCCTCAATAAATCTGAAAAAAATGAAAAGGTAACTGACTGTTTATGATAAAATTAGTAATATATTTTCAGTTTTTTATATAAGTATGAAAATTACAGTAGTGGGGGAGATCTGATCTAATCCAGCCACCTCTTGACTTCAGCCTTCAAGTTTCTAATCTAGCTGTGGGAGATATTTAGTTTATAGTTTAAATAATAATATACCTTCCCCAAACTCATTGGCCTTTGTAAAGCTAATGAGAGATCACCAGGCTAGGGGAAGGAGAGGAGCCTGAATTCTGCTAAGGTGTAGACATATGCAGTTGCCAGTCATTATTCCAGAGCTCCTGCAAATAACATCATGATTGTAGATTGGCCTTTAGAGATATCCTTTCAAGTTTTTTGCATGTCTGACACCCATGGCTTCACCTGGACCCACAGACCAAAGGCTGCTGTGGCCCCACCCAGAAACAACTCAGCTCATAGGAGGACTATGTTTCACACCCCTATGTTTGCACCCCAATCAATCAGCAGCAAGTACCTATTTCCCAACCACCCCTACCCCATCCCCCAAACTTTCTTTGAAAAACCCCTTACCTAACAACCTTAGATAAGATTGATTTGAGTAATAACTCTGTCTCCCACTTGGTATGGCCAGCCTCGTGTCAATTAAGCATTTTCTTTACTACAAAAACCATGAAAAAATAATATGAGATAGATAGCACTACACCAGGAGAGGAAAAATGGAAGTATACTGTTGCAAGGTGCTTATACTTTGCATGATGTTATATAATACCACTTAAAGGTAAACTGTGATAAGTTACAAATGCACATGCTATAAGCTCTAAGCAACCACTAAAGAAGGAAATGAAAACAACACGAAAACTCCAGTTATAGCTGAGACAATACAGGAAATAATTGAATAACCTATACTCAGTCTCAGTTACTATTAAAAAGGCAATCAGTCTATTAAGTTGACTTTCAAAATACATGATAATTTCATCTTCTTACTATCCCAATCACTTAGTCTTGCCAACAGCATCACAAGAGATAGGAGAAGATTGGCCAGTTAATAGATTTTTCTCTCATATCAAATCCCCATGTTCTTTGTCAGTCTTCTCACATCCAACATCCATAGTTCCAAACCGTAAACCAAGAGTTGTTCTTGAGCTTTCTGTTGAGAATTTGAAATACTTGCCTTTACATGCTAATGAGGACTAATCTCTGATTTTTTTTTATCTTGCCCAAATTTCTATCTAAGGGGTCTGGGGAATCATGCCTTACAAACCATAAATTCTCATCAGATGGGTTTTATTTAACCCTATGTATCATAACTTACTTTTCAACCTGACTCTGGCACAATATTATGATACAAGGAAGAAAATCAAAATATTTTACCCCCAAAACATGTTTCTTTGTCTCATTTTGAAATGGCCCAGCAAGCTGTCCTTTATGGGGGAAAATTCACATCTGTCAAGAATCCCTGTTAACATAGCTAGACCTTTTCCTCCCAGGACCTCCAATTCTGAATAGATTAACTGAGAGTTTAGCACCTTTCAAAGGGTCTGAAACAATTGTCATCTATTGTCAGAAGGGACAGCCACTATAAGACTTCAAAAGAACCTTGGTCTCCACAATCTTTTATCTTAACCCAAACATTTCCTTTCTATAGATTCCAAGTCATTAGACAAACTCAACCAGTTGTCAACCAGAAAATGTTTCAATTTACCTGTAGCCTGGAAGCCCTTGCTTTGAGTTGTCCCACCTATCTGAACCAAGTCAATGTATTTCTTAAATATGTTTAATAGATGCCTCATGCCTCCCTAAAATGTATAAAACCAAGCTACTCCTCAACCACTTTGGGCACATGTTTTCAGGACCTCCTGAGGGTTGTGTCATGAGCCATGGTCATTCATATTTGGCTCAGAATAAATCCCTTGAAATATTTTACAAGGTTTAACTCTTTTGTTGACACTAATAAATATTATGTTATTTAGCATCATTTAATCATAAACTTTAAAAAAAGGATTTGATGGTTTGTTCTCTTATTCTCTTATTTCAAGCTATTTCATTTTATTATTGGTATAGTTTTCATTCTTTTTTTCCTTGTTCTAAAACAGAAAATAAACTGAAAGCTACACAGCATAACTACCAGTCCACATTTGGTCTACACAAAAATATCCTTCACTTGACCTAGTCTACAAATAGTGGAAAGTAAAAAATGTCATCTAAGATGTAGAACTTGTTGATTCATTCTCAAACAAGTAGAATATACTACCATTCGTGTCTTAAAAACAGACATTTTCTGCCTTAAAATTGTCCTATAATATATGTTATTTGTCTAACAGAGAATTCATACTGAAACAGCTTTTATTTTCCTGGTTCCCATAGAGACAACACAGAATTATTTAATATCCATAGTAGAAAATTTTTTAACATTATTTTATTTCAGTACAAAAATAATTTTCTTAATAATCATGAAAGGATGGTATATGCACTATTGAAGGCATTACAGGTTTCAAAATAAATCTAAACATTGCTCCATCCCTTGCTTTGCATTTTTAAAATTTTTATATTTTAGCATTTCATTGTTAAGCTCCAATTGTTTGAAATTTTTTCATATTTGTATTGTTAGAGTAGGTAATCAGTCAGACATGAGCAGAGTGGGAGAGGATCCCCGCTCAGCAGGAATATCAGGAGCTGATCAGGTAATGATCAGATAGTTGTCAAGCTATTGCTCTAAAATAATAATTGTAGCTGGAACCAGGGAACTGCAGTCTCCCAGTAGACAGAAACACCTGAAACTGGTGATCAGCAGGTTCCCGATAAGATTTCAGGAGTTGGACAAGTGAGCTCAAGCATTCACATTAATAGGGAAAATGGTAGAGTTTAACTGGTATATGACCTTTCTCTAGGCACACTTGAGTAGTAAAGGAAGAACGTTTCAAGTGAGCATGTGTACAATTTCAGTGAACACACTGTGTGTGTGGTCTCTCCCACTGCACACACAGAATGAAAATTTATACAAGTCAAAGGCAAAACTGAAAACTCGAATCTCTCAAGTTGCCCACTTGGCCCTCTTCCAAATGTAATTCACTTCCTTTCATTCCTGCTCTAAAACATTTTAATCAACTTTTACTCCTGCCCTAAAACTTGCCTTGGTCTCTAACTCTGTCTTATGCCCCTAGGTAGAGTTCTTTCTTCTGAGGATGCAAAAATTGAGGTTGCTGCAGAACACCAAGGATTCACCACTACTAACAGTATACCTCAATTTAAAAATGTTTATTAAATTCAGAATATTTCTGAGCCTGCTGCTATTTTCTCAAAAAACACCTGTGTTTTTTCCAAGTTCCTGTAAGACAAGAAAGCAGAACTACTTAGAGGTCAAGTTATGCAATTGCTACATCTTTTGTAATCTTTTATGTAAAAGATCTTTGTTTATGTCTGTTGTAATCTTTTGTTTTCTTAATTCTTTAATTAGAAAACAATTAGCAATTAACAAAAAATAAATTTTAATTTTAATACATAATTAAAATTCAGTAATGCACTTCATGTACTTTAACAAACAAAAATATTATACATTGCAATTCACACTCATTTTCAAATTTAAAATTTTATATGCAAATAGACATTTTAATGTAATTTGTAATTTAAATTTCCTATTACAATAAAACAACACATTTTATATTATTCTGGGCTTGACTTTTAAAATACAATTAACATGTGGTAAAATCATGTTGATGCATGCTAACTTCTCCCATATACAATATAGAAATGACAAGCTATAAATTTTCTGAAGAAGAAGGAATGACAATTATAGTTGGTTAATTTAAGCAATGTGGCATACAACTTGGTTCTTTCTTTAATGCTTAAATCACAGTCACACTGGGAATCTTATAGTGTTGGAAAAATATTGAATGCCAAGTGCTTGACAAATTTATACAATTTCTATCAGATTTCAGGGCAAAAAATCAGAACTGCTGCCTTTGGTACAAACTGTCATTCTCTAATAAGCATACCATGTTTTCCTTCTCTGGTCTATTGATATGAAGTAAAATAACAAAAAATTTATAACCTCATAGATCAATTCTTGCTGACTGCTAATCTTCTCACCCTTAATAACTTAAAATAGCTTTCCCCATATTATAAGCCTTGGGATAATTCACCTGGATTATAGTTAATCTGGCTATTTCATAATTTTCAATGAATGATCACTCACTTGGTACTAAAGGAGGATTTACTCTAAAATGTTAGCAGATGGAGCTTCAATCTCACTGACAAATTAAAAAGGGACATCATTGGTAAATTAAATATTTTGCTTACATGTAATAAACAAGGATGAGTTTTCTACAGTTTTGGAGAACAGGAATTAGACTGTCCTTTGAGAATCTTAGGTCAGTTTTGGAAGCATCAGGCTCACATGGATGGGAGAGTGTGAGTGGGCCAGAAGGTAAGCAGTAAGGGGCGTACGATCTACACAGAATTAAAAACTATAAGAAAGTCCACCAAGAGACAGTTTGCTTTTATTATTTTCATGTATTCATAATTCCAAACAATATCAGAGATAAAATTATCTGAAAAATCAAATATTTTTGACTCATATTCTAATGATTGTTATGATTACTGATGTACTTTAATGACATATACAGAGGTTTCAAAGTAGCACATTTTTATTACTCATTCCTTAATATATATTGTATTCTACACAGAAGTTAATTTGGAAAATACTTAGTTATACGGTTCCCCAACACAGGCAGACTCCTGAAATACACTCTAGATTCAGTTGATATTTCCAACGCCAGTAGCAGTATATATTCCTGCTGTCTTTGACAGAGTGGATTTGAAATAAAGACAGTATAACATACATCTTGTATAAATTATATAATTTTACCACTATTTTGAGAAATGAGGCTAGTTTTGGTAATTTACGTACAATTCATTTTGTTTTATAGTACCAAGTTATTCCAAATGAGAGTACTGCTGTAAGGAGCATATATATCCACTATTTTTTTCTTTCAAATAACAAGAAGGTCATATTTTGCATCATAATGCATGCTGCCAAATGTTATCTAAACACAAATATATGTAGTTGTTTAACATGTTAGCATAATCTCATCCAGAAATTTAAGAAAAAAATTGGCTAGGGAAGACTTAGGCCATCTCATTATCTCTAAAGAATGTATCCCCCTATTTACATCTACAACTCCAGGAGATAATGAAAAAAAAAAATTAAAATAAAAAAAAATTAGCCAATGAAGATTTTCATTTAGTGGAAAACTTGTAGATACTTGATTATAACTTATTAATAAAGCTCTTATAGAATACTTTTTCATCTCACTTGCATTAGATCAAAAACAATTTTATTCACCAATGTTATTTGTGTCACTCACCTATCTGATGCTCATTGTTTTTTGTTTAAAAAGCAATAAAAATTTTCCAATTTATAAGTAAAGTTTTCAATTTTTAAGAAGGTCATAGTAACGCTTACCCCTTTAGAAAGAGTTTAAATAAAAATCTGTGGTAAACCTATAGCGGGTAGATGCAGTCCTCATTGCATGTTGCAACAAATGTCTTTTCTCAAACAGCTTACAAAGGCTTAACAGTAATTGCCTTACTTCTCTCAACTTTACAACACTCCATAAACCTGCCATACCATTGTACAAGGCTGAATAAGCCTGAAGTTGAATACAATGTGTAAATCATAGAGGAAACAAAAAATAATATGCAATTACTGAGAGATTTATGGACATGTTTAATATAAAACAGTGAATCTCTGCAGAAAGGCCAAAACAGCTTTATGAAGCAGGCACTATAGTTTCAACCTGAAAAACTGTTTTAATAGCAGTTAAGAAGACATGAACAAAAGCAGCAGTTTGGTCCAGCACGGGTAAAGCCCTGGATACATTATGCAGGGTTCCTCTCCTTTATGAGTGAATAATACATTTGTCAGCTGGTTTGCCTCAAGGTATTAGAAGACATAAAAAAAAGTCACAGTGATGTATTTCGTTTCATGATTTATTTAAAAATTGCACAACAATTGAAACATAAAGGTCATCGGGCAAAGATTCATCATGTTAAAACCAGTTGTTATCTACCTCTTGAAATCGCAAGATGTGAATATTGAAATGTGTTTCAATTATGGTTATCTGATACATTCCGTCAACAAGGAAATTGCTAGTTAGTGTTGATGCAAAACTGAAACTTTAAACAAATTATAATATAAACATAATAGTACTATTTACTAGAGTCATACAGTCTTATTGAGACATATTTGATAGAGTAATTTTAGTAGTTCGTATCAGAATGTTACAGGTAGTTAAATAGGTATAAGCAGGGCAGGAGGGAGCTTTCCCCCCACCCAGTAGAAATGTAGGGTGATGATTCTGCAATTATTGCATTGCCACTCTACAAATGACAATTCGGCAGCCAGGGAGAGGCAAGCTCTTGATGGTGCATACCTGTTCACATTAAAAGGGTTAATTGAATGCAGGCCCCAGGGAGAAACAGCTTCCTGGGTGTGCATATTAAGAGGCTAAAATGGCGAAGTATGATCTTCCGGGTACATTCCACTGGAAAAAGGAAAAAAGCCTCAGATGGGTATGTGTATAACTCCCTAAACACATTGCATGTGCTTATTTTCCAAGAGAAAAGTAGGGCTCTGTGCACGCAGGCAAGCCACCCTAAGGGAAGAATCATGAGAAATAGGTGAGCTTATAAAAGTCCTAGGATCAGGACTAAACAGGTCAGTTGACCTTCTCTCTTTAACCTTCATGTGCCTGCTTGGGTTTCTTCCAAGTGCACCTTCCTTTCTTTCCTGTTCTAAAGTCTTTTTACATAATCTTCCATTCCTGCTCAGGAACTTGCCTCAGTCTCTTTTTCTACTATATTCCCCTCAGTTAAATTCATTCTTCTGAGGAGGCAAGAACTGAAGTTGGGAATAAGTATGGGCTATAAATCACACATAATATCATTTTAATAAAACAGAGATACAGAGACATAAAGTCATGGACCTTTTTAACAGAAAACAAAAGAGGCAAATAATAGAATAAAGTATAAAATGTGTTGAAGTGCAATTATAAAAATAAAGGTTGGGGCAACCAGATACAAAAGCTAATAGTAGCCAGGTAGTTCTCAAAATAAATAAATAAGAAAAATAATCTCCCATACCAGTTAAATCCATAAGTGTTTAGCTATAAGAAGCAAAGTATTATTCAGGACGAGCAAGAACAAATAGATGTATCATATAAAAATTACAGGAAACCAGGGCAAACTGTGTAAAGAAAAATAAGATGACGTGACGTAAATATATCACAACTAGACCCTCATCAGACTTCTAATAAGCAATAGCAGATACCTGAAGACAAATTATTTTTTTAGTGCTGAGGGAAAATAGCAATGAATGTAGAATTCCATATCTAGCTTAACTATCAATAAATAATTAAAATAAAGTAAAATATTTTTTAGACAAAGATTAAGAGAGTTTATTCCAATCATTCTTTCACCAAAAGAACTTCAAAAAAAAAGTACTTTGAAAATTAATATTGAGCTAAGAAAAAGATATTTAAGTATTTAACCATAAATATATGCTTATTGAAAAAAAGAAAAAAGAGATTAAGTTTAAGAGATTACAAATGTAATGGAATAAAACTCTAGGAAACATTATCATAAAAAAGAAAGATAAAGAGATTAGAGTTAAAATATTTTGATAACCTTTTATTATACTGCTGTAACTAAGTGATATTAAGCTTAGAAATTTGCTATATCAAATATGAGTAATAAAAACTTTAAAGATAACCACTAGAACCACAAAAGTAGAATGTAAAACTGTCATACCAACATAGAGAAATGATGTATTAGAAGACTTAATTTGGCTGGGCGCAGTGGCTCACGCCTGTAATCCCAGCACTTTGGGAGGCCGAGACGGGCGGATCACGAGGACAGAAGATCGAGACCACCCTGGCTAAAACGGTGAAAATCCGTCTCTACTAAAAAATACAAAAATTTAGCCGGGCGTGGGCGCTGGTCCCGGCTACTCGGGAGGCTGAGAGAATGGCGTGAACCCGGGAGGCAGAGCTTGAAGTGGGCTGAGATCGCGCCACTGCGCTCCAGCCTGGGCGACAGAGCGAGACTCCGTCTCAAAAGAAACAAACAAACAAACAAAAAACTGAAAACTTAATTGAATGTAGCTTAAATCAGAAAATAACAACAGAACGAACAAACAAAAGGATACAAAAATAAAGCATGGCAAACAAGGGTGAAACATGTTTGATCCAGAAGTATTTCACTAGAAGAGGGTCCCAAAGATTACAGTGTAGGAGAAGATGCTTCAATTACTTAATCAACAGAAGTGAAGATATTTTTGCATATTTTAATAATGTATTTTATAGCAAAAAAGTTCGGTTGGTATGTTTGCTATGAAACAGATTAAATTTAAAAATAAAATAATTTTGAAGAAATCTTTGAAGTCTAATTTCATGTTATTATGGAGAACTCTTATTAATGGCTTGTTGACTGCTAACCCCTCTTATTTTACCTCAGACCTGGACATTTGTAAATATTTTGTTGAATGGATTACAGAAATTAAGATGATGAGAAGTTCAGTTATTTGCAAAGACACAGAAAAGTGGATTGTGGGCTCAAATCCAGTTTCTTCAGCTAAAAAAGTCATTTTTAAATGGCAAAAGATATTAATTAAGATATATGTATGCAGAGGATGTTATATAATTCACTTCCAGGTTCAACTCCAACATGTAATGAGGTTGGCAAACATTAGTTCTGCTATGGTCTGTATGTTTGTGCCCTTCCTCCACAAAAAAGTATTAAGTGTTTGATGTGGGTACATTTTGTGGCTTACAGACTCATAAGTGGCACCTATTTTTTGCATCTTCACATAGTGGGAGAGAAAAAGACAGCTCTCTGATATCTCTTTTATAAGGGAACTCGTCCCATTTATGAGGGCCGAGTCTTCCTAAAAGCCCCACCTCCAAATACCATCACATTGGGTATTAGGCATTAATTAATATTTGTGTGTGTGTAAAGTAAGGGACATTGATCCCACTCTGGCTCCCTCTACCATCCTTATCTCACCCAAAGGGAGGATGAAACTATGCAATTAGAGAAACATTTGTGGAGGTCAAAGTTCAAAGATAATACAGCCACTAAAAGTTGGAAATTTAATTATAAGATTATAGAAAACTCATCCTACCCCATACCCTACCACCAGGTCAATAGGGGTCCAAGACAATTAGAGTGAATTGCAGATGTAAAGGCTGCAAAACAGGACTCCCACTGACTAGAGTACTAAGGGAAGCCTTCAACTAATACTGGAGACCAAATTGGGACAGAGAGAAATTTTAAGACTGATACACATATAGCAAACACTGAACACAGTCCAACTCCTAGCCAAATTTAAATAAATTCTCACACTAATACTCTGTTTACCTCATTTTCTGTTACTCAATACATGTCCAGAGAGAAACAGAAAGCTACAAAGTATACCAAAAGGAAAAAATAAAAATAAAAATCACAGTCTGAAGAGACAAATCTAACAGCAGGACAAAAATCAAATATGACACAGATATTGGAATTATCAGATAAAATTTAAAATATCAGGCCGGGCGCGGTGGCTCAAGCCTGTAATCCCAGCACTTTGGGAGGCCGAGACGGGCGGATCATGAGGTCAGGAGATCGAGACCATCCTGGCTAACACGGTGAAACCCCGTCTCTACTATAAAAAATACAAAAAACTAGCCGGGCGAGGTGGTGGGCGCCTGTAGTCCCAGCTACTCCGGAGGCTGAGGCAGGAGAATGGCGTGAACCCGGGAGGCGGAGCTTGCAGTGAGCTGAGATCCGGCCACTGCACTCCAGCCCAGGAGACACAGCAAGACTCCGTCTCAAAAAAAAAAAAATAAATAAAATAAATAAATAAATAAAATAAAATATCAGATAATATTTAAAATAAAATACGATTAGTATATGAAGCATTGTGATAGAAAAACTAGACACCATGCAAGAACCGAGGGGTAATGTAACCAGAGAGATAGAAACGCTAAAAAATAGTTGTAAAAGGAAAAGAAAGGAGTAAAAACACTGTAATAGAAATTAAAAATGCCTTCAAGGGGATCATCAGTAGACCACACATAGCAGATGAGAGAATTAGGAAGTTTGGAGATAGGTCAATGAAATGAAAACAAACAAACAAACAACAACAACAGGAAAAAAGGATAGAAACTAAACAAACAAAACTTAGCATCTAAGACTTGTGGGACAATTTCAAATGGTATAACATATGAATAATTAGAATATCAGAAGAAGAAAAGAAGGCAAATGAAATATTTGCAGTAAAAAAGCCTAAGAATTTTCTAAAATTGATGTTGATGTAAAGATCAAACCACACAGAGAACATTAAGCAGTATTTTTTTAATCTTCTAGGTATTTCATATTCAAACTGAAGGAAATCTTGGACAAAAGAAAATCTTAACACAAAGCATATGGGAGAGACAAATTTGCCTAAAGAAAAAAAAAAAAAAAAGTGCTATAAGCATCTGTCACCCAGACTGGAGTGCACAGGCACAATCTCGGTTCAATGCAAGCACGACCTCCCACGTTCATGTCATTCTCCTGCCTCAGCCTCCCAAGTAGCTGGGACTACAGGCACCCGCCACCACGCCCGGCTAATTTTTTGTACTTTTAGTAGAGACCAGGTTTCACCGTATTAGCCAGGATGGTCTTGATCTCCTGACCTCATGATACGCCCGCCTCGGCCTCCCAAAGTGCTGGGATTACAGGCATGAGCCACTGTGTCTGGCCCTATATCTCACTTTTAAATAGAAGCCATGCACATACGAAGAGGGTGGAATAAAATATTTAAAGTTTTAAAAGAAAAAATCAAACAAAAATTTAGACGCCTATATCCAGTAAAATTATCCTGCAAAAGTGAAGGAAAAATACTTTATTAGACAAACAAAATTGAGTGACTTTGTCACCAGCAGAATTGTCTGCAAGAAATGTTAAAGAAGTTATTCAGGCAGAAGAAAATGATGGAGGTCAAAAACTTGTCTCTGGCTGGGGGCAGTGGCTCACGCCTGTAATCACTTTGGGAAGCCGAGGCAGGTGGATCACCTGAGGTCAGGAGTTTGAGATCGGCCTGGCTAACATGGCAAAATTCTGTCTCTACTAAAAATACAAAAATTAGCCGGACACAGTGGCACAAGCCTGTAATCCCAGCTACTCGGTAGGCTGAGGTAGGAGAATTGCTTGAACCCAGGAGGTGGAGGTTACAGTGAGCTGAGGTCATGCCACTGCACTCCACTCAGCCTGGGTGCTAGAGTGAGACTCCGTCTCAAAACAAACAAACAAAAACAAACTGTCTCTGCACTAAAAAAGGAATAATATTGGAGAAGCAATAAGGAAAGTAAAATGAAATTTTCTGGTTTTATATGTGATAAATTTTTAAACCAATACAAGTAACTATGTACTACTGGGTGATATAGACATATTGATAGACTGGTTGATATCACTTTCATGGAGAAGTGATACATGATAGCAACATTATGGGGGCAAGGAAAAGAAATTGAGAATAATCATTTCCATATTCACTACATATGAGTAGAATAGTGTTATTTAAAAGTAGACTTATGTTTGTTGGAAATGAATATTGTAATGTCCACGGCAACTAACAAATGTTTTAAGTATAATTGGTATGCTAATGGTGGAAATAAATTGATATCATATAAAATGCTCAAAGTCAGAGAAGGCAGAAAAAGAGGAGGGAATAAACAAAAAGAAATAAATCAACAAATGTAAAGCAGTTCAAACATGGCAGATATTGATCCAACTATATTAATAAGTACATTAAATGTGAAGAATTTAATATGACTATTAAAAAAATAAAGATTACCAGGGATGGTAAATAATAACAAGACATGACTACATATCCTCTATGAGAAACCCATTTAAAATACAAAGATAGCCCAGATGTCACCACTATGCAAATTATCCATGTAACAAAACTGTACTTGTATTCCGTGAATAAAAAATAAAGATAATAAATAAATAAAATATAAAGACACAGATAGACTAAAAGTAAACGTATGGAGAAATATGTCCCACACTAGAACTTAAAAGAATGCTAGCTATATTAATTTAAAAAAAAACAAATGTCAAAATAAGCAAAATATTGGGAAAACGGGCATTACAAAACGATCAGGGTGTCAATTATTGAAGAACACGTAACAATTGGATACAGGGATACAATTAACAATAGGGCATCAAAATACACAAAGCAAAACAAACAAAAAAAAAACAAAAGAAAAACAGAATTAAAAAGAGAAGTAGAAAAATTTACTACTATATATTTAAAAAGTGGGCTATCAATAATTGACAGATCCAGTATGCAGAAAATAAGTGAGGGCATAGTTTAACTGGATAGTACCATCAATCAGCTGGACCTAACTGGTACTGAGAGAATATTTTACCCAGCACAATGCACATTCCTCTTAAGCTTACGTAAGTCGTTTATGAAGAGAAATATCATTCTGAGCCATATGACACACCTTAACAATCTCATAAAATTAGAAATCAAATAAAGTATGTTTTCAGATTACAAATGAATAAAGTCAAAAAAAGAGGAGTAGCTGTATAATATTCAGATATTTGGAAATTATAAAATGCATTTCAAAGTGATGTCAAAGAGGTCTCAAGAGAAATTAAAAACTACTTTGAATTACATGGATATAAAAACATAACATCAAATTTTGAATGCAGTAGAATTAGTGCTTAGGAGTAAATTTATAATATTTAATGCCTACTTTTAAAAATTTAAAAAGAATAACCTAAGCTTTTGTCTCTTAAGTGATCTTTAGAATTCTCAAATCTAGAAAAAAATGAGCTATTTATGCCTGTGACAAACATAAAACAAGAAATTGTAGACATTAGACAAAATGTCAAATTGAAATTAAGAAAACAATACAAATATCAATAAAATTAAAATCTTATTATTCTAATAAGTTAATAACACTTAAAAACTTATAGACTCATTAAGCAAGAAAAGAGAGAAAAGGCACAAATTATCAATAACAGAAATGAAAAAGGGGTTTATTATCATTACATTACAAATAATAACTACAGTAAAATAAATACTATGATGAGCTTGATACTAACAAATTGCTTGTAAGACACAACTGTCACATTGCACACAAAGTGGAATGGATAACATGATGAGTGCAATATGTATTAAAGAAATGAAACAATAATCAACAACCTCCTTAAAAAAAGCACTAGATCCAGATATTTTCATTGAGGAGTTCTAACAAGTATTTAAGAAGGAAAAATACAAATTATCCACAATGTCATCCAGGAAATAGAAGCAGAAAAAATACGTCCAAACTCACATTATGAGATCAGTATCATTCTAATACCAAAATCAATAAATCACTTCGAGAAAAATAAACTACCGATGAATATATCTCCTGAGCACAGACACAAAAATCTTCAAAAAAGTATTAGTCAATTGTATTATACATTCTACATTGTGTAGCATTATACAATCTAGGATTGTATAAAAAATTATACATCCCAACCAAGGTAATTTATTCCAGATACTTAAGCTGATATAATATTTAAAAGGCAATCAATGTTATCTATCATACTGAAAGGTTAATGAGAAAAATCATATGACTAAAAATTAATGTAATAAAGCCATTGACAAAGTCTAACATCCATTATTGATAAAAACTATTGGTACACTGGAAAAAAAAATCCTCTTAGAAAAAAAGAAAAAAAAAATTCAATCCTCCCTTGAATTTATAAGTAAAGCTCCAGCTAACATTATACTTACTAGATTGGACATTTTACCCCTAAATTTGGCAATAATGCATTACCATTAGGAATCTTTTACCATTCCCAACCAATTTTGTACTGGAAGTGTTAGCTGGTGCAATAAGAAAGAAAAAGAGATGGCAAAAGATGACAAAGGAGAGGAGGAAAAGAGGTGGGAAGGATGAAATGGAGGAGGAAAGCAAAAAAGAAAGAAAATTTGTAGATTGGAAAGAAAGAAATAGGACAGTGTTCTTCCACAGATGATGTGCTTGCCTATGTAGAAAGTTCCAAAGATTTTACAAGAAAACTTCTTAAACTAATAAGCAAGTGTAGAAAGTTTTTAGTATCCAAGATCAGTATGTAAAAGACAATTATTTTCTTATATAGCAGCAATAAAAATGAAATACAAGAATTTTAAAAATACTATTAATAAGATTCACAAAGATAAAACACAGGTCTAAATCTAACAAAATATATACAGAATTTATATGCAGAAAACTATGAAACGCTGATAAAAAATTTAAAAAATCTACAGAAACCAATATGCTATGTTCATGGATTGGAAAACTCAATATTGCCAAGATAACAATCCTTAATTAATTCATAGATTTGACACAAACCAAATCAACATACCAGCAAGCCATTTTGTAGATAGCTATAAACTTATTCTAAATTTTATGTGGAAAGGCAAAAAAGCCAGAATAGCCAAAACGATATTGAAAAAGAAGAAGACAGAGAGTTCAAGCAAGAACGCTGTTGGCAAAAGGATAGACACATGAATCAATGAAACTAAGTAGCTCAGAAATAGACACACACAAATGTACTCAACTGATTTTTTAAATAAAGATGCAAAGAATTTTAAAATATTATAGAAATTATAAACTACAATATGCAACATAATTTCTCTATATTAGTTGCTAAAATATAATGTTTTCAGGAAACAGTGCTGGATAATTGGATATCCATATGCAAAAAAAAGGACATACTGACTTGACATCTTACTCAAAAATTGACTTATAATTAGTAAAAGACTGAAATGGAAACTGCAAAACTATACAACTTACAGGAAAACATCATGTGCCCCTGGGTTTGGGATGAAGTTTTTATATAGAATAAGTAAAGTGGGATGTATTAAAAATGGTAAGTTGGACTTTATTAAATTTAAAAACTTCAGCTCTTTGAAAATATGAAAAGGCAATCCATAGACACAGAGAAAATAATTTCAAATCACACCTAAGTCCTGAGAAGGACTTAGTTCAAAAATATCCAGATAATACTTAAACCTAACAATCTAAAAATAAACAGCTTAATTTTTTAAAAGTGATCGGAACAGATAACTTACCAAAGAAGACAGATAAATGGTAAATAAGCATATGAAAATATTTTTTAACATAAGTGATTATTTGAAAATACAAATTAAAACAAGATACCACAGCACCCATGATTAGACTAATTCAATTCACAATTTCACAATATTATTTGCTAGTGAAAATTCAACGTGAAATAAACTGTCATTGATTGAGAATACAAAGTGTGCAGCTGCTTTGAACAACAGTTTGGGAGTTTCTCACAAAGCTAAACATACTCTTACTATAAGACCCAGCAGTTGTGCTCCTACACATTTACCCAACTGATTTGAAAACTTGTGTACACACAAAACCTACATGAAAATCATTATAGCAACTTCATGCAAAATCATCAAATATTGGAAGCAACAAAGATGTCCTTCAACAGACATAGCTATAAATTTATTCTAAATTTTATGTGGAATTAAATGGATAAACAAATCATAGAATATCCATACAGATGAATATTTGTCTGCAATAAAAAATGAATGATCTATGTCAAACCGTGCAAACATGTGGATTACTCTTAAATGCATATTGCTTAGTGAAGAAGTCAGTTGAAAAGACTACATACTGCAGTATTCTAATTATGTGACCTTCTGGACCCTCTAGGTAACAGAAACACTATAGACTAATAAAAGTTAAGTATGTGCCAAGTTGCAGAAAGTAGAGGTGAATAGGTGAAGCACAGGGGATTTTTGAGTGCAGTTAAAATATTTTGTATGATGAGGTGGTGATAAATACACGATGCTGTGCATTTTTTTAAATACATAGAACTTTTCAGTGCAAATGGTGACCTTATTGTTTGCTATGTAAAAGAGAAATCATTTAGGAAGTCAGATGACTCTGGGATGAAAAGCAGAATATGGCAAAACAATATAACTCCACTGCAAACATAAGAAGCAATCATGCTGAATGGGGTGGATGAAAAGATACTGACCTAAGTATTAACAATAGAAATGAGTGTAATCTGGAAGACCAAAGTCAAAAGAAAGTGTATGCAAGCACTATAATCAAGCTGATAAAATTTTCCCCCCATGAGGATATGAGTCAACAAATCTGAAATGACTATATATGTATAGTGGAATTGAAGAATTAAGTAAATGGATAGTGGATGGTGGAAGCTAGATTTCTCACTGTCTGAGTAAGAAGTTGCTGAAAAGCAGGAGGAGTAGGTTAGGATGATTCATGTGGTCATGTGTTGGCATTGGAGATTTCAGTATAAACTCATGTTTAGCTTAACACAGAGATAGATAGTTACACATTGCTATGATATTAATATTATTGTTTCCTCAAATTACTTATGTGGCAATCCAATCACAAATGTAACAGAAATAGGAGGTAAGATATTTGGAGAGGTAATTAAGTCATGAGGACAGAGCTATCATGAATGGCATTTGTGCCCTTATAAAACACACACACACACACACACACACACACACACACAGCTTATTTACCCCAGCCACCATGTGAGGACCCAGCTAAAAGGCACCATATATGAACCAGGAAACAGGACTTCACCAGACACCAAATTTTCCAGTGCATTAATCTTGGACTTCTCAACATCCAGAACTGTGAGAAAGAAATGTCTGTTTGTAAGCCACCCAGTCAATGTTTTTTGCCACAGCAACCCAAACAGACTAAGACACATACAGAGATATTTATAGATATAGGCCATATGAGAAGGCCTAGAAGCAATAATAATCCTGTAGCAATCAGCAAACCTAGCACCCAAAGATTGGTTTGTAATATTATTTTCCAATAAAAGGACCCAGGGATCCTTGGATAAATGATGCTTCTAAAATTGGGCCAAGAGATATGCAAGGTGAGTCCAGAGCTTCTTTAGTGACAAAAGGTAAGAAAGTGCTAGCGCGCGCACACACACACACACACACACACACACACACAAACACAATGATGGGCTATGTTAAAAGGGCTCAGAAGCCTATTGAAAGTGCTCCCAATTTTCAAACCTGGGATCATTTGAACAAAAAAAAGTTAGTATTATAACTGAAAGTCTAGAAAAAATACATGAGTCCCTACTTACAAAAATACATGATTGAATAAATAAATGAGGACAAAACTCCATTTCTTGTGCAATAGAATGCCAGGTAATTTACTTAGATAATTTACCCTTAAGGAGTTGGAGCATAACTCTTTATTTCTTAATGTTGGAGTTCATGTGTGAGCATAACTCCTCATTCTTTCATGTCATTATTGAGAGACTTCCATGAGCAATCCTCAAAACTATCAAAGTCATCAAAAACAAGGGAAGTCAGAGAAACTGGGCTAAGAGGTGCCTAAGGACATGAGAACTAAATGTAGTGCTATCCTGTATGTTCTTCTGGAACAGAAGAAAGACATTTGTTGAAAACTAAAGAAATTTGAAAGCAATATGGACATTAGTTGATAATAATGTGTCAATATTGCATCATTATTTCTGACATAGATATCATAATATGAGATGTTAATAATAGCAGAATTCTGGTATGGGTCCAATAGGCAGAGCAACATTTTGGCACAAAGATGTCCAGGTCCTAATACCCTGAACCTGTGGATATGTTACTTTGAACATCCCAAGGTAAGGAGGTTATACTGGATTATCTGTGTGGGCCCACTCTAATCACAAAAATCCTGATTGCACAGAACTTATCCTGATTGTGTTGAGAGAGGTGAGACAAGAGAATAAGGAGAGTAATAATTTGAAGCACGAAAGAAACTCTATCAGTCAACATTGCCTTTGAAGGTGGAGGAGAGGGACTGGGAGCTATGGAATGTGGGTGTCCAGTAGAAGATGGAAATCAAGTCTCTCCTGGAGCCTTCAGAGAGAAACACAGCTCCGTGGACAACTTGATTTTAGCCCTGTGCGACCGTATCCAACTTCTTACCTACAGAACTGTAGATGATGAATTGGAGTTTTTTGGGTTTTGTTTTGTTTTGTTTTGCTTTTAAGATGCTACATTTGTGGTAATTTGTTACCATGATAATAATAATAAAAATATATAAGGTTATATGGGAACTCTGTGATATCTGCACAATTTTTCTGTGAATCTAAGTTTATTTTAAGGTAAGAGGCTTACTTAAATAGAATGTCAGTCAATATTTTTAAGCTAAATGAAGAATAAACTTGAGAAGGAAGAATATATTATTTGCATATAATGTATCTGTGAGAAGACTGAGTAAACAAAGTGATTTAACTGAAGTGCTATAAAATATAAAATTCACTGGTCTAATGACTCATCCGCCTAAACTCTTTTATCATATTGCTAACTTTATGTCCAAGAAAAGTCCTATTGTGAATGGTAACCTGGTGTACCTCGAACTTGAATGGCACAAAATTTTCCAACATTCCATTGTACTTTTCCTAAAAGTAGCTGAATGCTCATTCTCTGTGTTTGGAAAAGTCCAGAGACATTTTGCTTATCTCCAAAGGCTTTCAGGGGAGGACTGTCTTCAGATTTAGCTCCTGCTACAGCCTCCACCCAGACTGCCCTCCCACAACCTTCATCAGCCTTCCTCTTCCAGCTTCCTTCTTATTTTTGTTCCCTCCATACTCCATGTTGGACAAAACTCTTCTTCATCTAAACAACAGCAATGTTAGCATCATTTTTTTTGTTTTGTTTTGTGTGCACCATGTTGTAGAAACCAACGTTAATGTCAGTGTGCCTGGCAATTGTCTATGCTCTGTCACAGATGCCTTAGAGGCCAGCCTGGTATTCTCAGGCCACAATAATCAGATTATTAGATCTTTACTTACATTCCTGCAGCATCTTTCTTTCTTCACTGCAGAGATGATTATGAAATCTCAAAGTTCTTCTTTCCATTTCCAGAAGAATTCACCTATCCACTTGTTTTTCCCTGTATTTCAGAACATTCCAAAAAAGGAATGGTGTTCATTTTTTACATCCAAACCCATACATCAAGGCTGTTTTCAAAATGAAGACATTTATTTTAACATGGATTATGCTGCCGCAATAGTTTGCTTAAAAAATCATACACATATAAATATAAGTGTTTGGACAAACGGAGGCAGGATGGTGCATTTCCGGGTTCTTCTTCACCACCAACTCTTCCCGCCCGCGCGCAAATGCAGCCCTGCCCAGGAAGGTGCAGATCAACTGGGCATGCGCCAGGTGACGTCAATGCAAAGAGACCAAGATTTACCTGGTCGCACCTGCGGAACGCCCCCCAACACGCCCGTGCCCCGCCTATTGCCCTCCCACTCCTAGAAAAGCCACTCTTGGCCAGTGAGCCACGAGACCTTCTCACAGCCCCACTCCTGTCGGGATGTCGGGACTGTGGGAAGTCCGTCGGAGAGCCCCAGGGGGGACTCTGCCGGCCTCCTTCGCCGCAGGCCGACAGACTTCACCCCCACACCTTAGGTGACCAAAAATAAACTTGCAGTTTTGCTCCTACACTTGCCTACCCGGTGGTTCTTTTGCGCCCAAGCAGCTGGTCTTAGAAAAACAAATCAATAAGGACTACAAATATAAAAATAGCTCACCCATTCTTAAAATATGTCCCCCAAGTAACCAACATTAGTATTTAGTATTTGTGTACAGTAGATTTCAAACTTTGTATACTGTCTCTGTGTTAGACCAACTTCTCTGATTTTTATTCAAAAATTAACCTTGCCTAATTTTTTTTTTTTTTTTTTTTTTTTTTGACACGGAGTCTCGCTCTGCCGCCCAGGCTGGAGTGCGGTGGCCGGATCTCAGCTCACTGCAAGCTCCGCCTCCTAGGTTTAGGCCATTCTCCTGCCTCAGCCTCCCGAGTAGCTGGGACTACAGGCGCCCGCCAAATCGCCCGGCTAGTTTTTTGTATTTTTTAGTAGAGACAGGGTTTCACCGTGTTAGCCAGGATGGTCTCCATCTCCTGACCTCGTGATCCGCCCGTCTGGGCCTCCCAAAGTGCTGGGATTACAGGCTTGAGCCACCGCGCCCGGCCAACCTTGCCTAATTTAAGCAAAAAGAATATTTGTTGAAATTATAGTGAAATAATTCAAAGAATTGAAACAAGATCATCAATTAATCCTTAGAAGACAGGCAAGCCTTGAGGCAAAAGTTAGTGAGCGTGAGGGATCTTCACCCAGGGGCACTTCCATGGGGTGAGTCAGTTGACTTGCCTGGGGAAAAAAAGAAGTTAAAAGCATTGCCATGGCTCCAGGAGAAATCATTGTGAGTTAAATTGTCGTCCAATTGTATCTACTCCTCATACCACCAAAATAACTGTGATAAGGTGAATATCAATATTTTCACGTACGCTAAGATTATATATGAAATACATTCCTGCTGTTAGAAGGACATAAGTTATATCAACTGAAATAAATTACTTTCAATAATACAAATGTGATACTTAGAAATAATCTCCAAAATCTCCAAATTGATCTGAAATTAAAAGAGATAAGTAGGACACTGGAATCAATGTTAGGCAAATTTTCAAAGGGATATACTCACAAAACATTAGATATTTGTTTAGAAAAGAGAAACTGATTAGAGTTGACAGAGCACAAGAGAAAAATAAAACAATACGAAGATTGTGAGTTAAATTAGCTGCAGATTTTGACCAAAATAAAGATGAAACTTTTTGAATATTTAGAAATCTAAGATTAAGTGGGCCCCATCTAAAATATCATGTTAAGTTGCCTTTCTATTTCTGAATATTTAAAGAGAAACATATCTATTTATAGTCTTTATATTTAGAGACATATGTCATACTTGTATTTAAGATGTCCTTTTTAAAATCTATTTTTATTTTAATTTTTAATTTTTATTTTGATGGGTATACTGTAAATGTATATATTTGTGGGGTGCATAAGATGTTTTGATACAGGCATGCAATGCGTAATAATCACACGACATAAAATGAGATATCTATCCCCTCGCACATTTATCCTCTGTGGTACAAAATATCCAGTTATACACTTTTAGGTATTTTTAAGTGTTATTGACGACAGTCACCCTGTTGTGCTATCAAGCACTAGGTCTTACTCATTCTTTCAATTCTTTTTTTTACCCATTAAACATCCCATTTTCCCCCTACCTCCACCCCACCCCACCCCACTACCCTACCCAGCCTCTGGGAACCATCTTTCTACTCTTTATCTCCACGAGTTCAATTGTTTTGAGTTTTGATCCAACAAATAACTGAGAACACAGGATATTTGTCTTTCTGCATTTGGCTTATTTCACTTAACATAATGATCTCCAGATTCATACACGTTGTTGCAAATTACAGGATCTCATTCTTTTGTATGGTTAAACAGTACTCTATTGTGTAAAAGTACCACATTTTCTTTCTTTTTATTTTTCTTTTTTTGAGATGGAGTCTCGCTCTGTCACCAGGCTGGAGTGCAGTGGCGCGATCTCGGCTCACTTCAACCTCCACCTCCTGGGTTCAAGCAATTCTCCTGCCTCAACCTCCCAAGTAGCTGGGACTACAAGCTTGTGCCACCACACCCAACTAATTTTTGTATGTTTAGTAGAGAAGGGATTTCACTATGTTGGCCAGGGTGGTCTTGATCTCTTGACCTCGTTATCCACCTGACTCGGCCTCCCAAAGTGCTGGGATTACAGGCATAAGCCGCCATGCCTGGCCAAAAGCATGACATTTTCTTTATTCAGTCATCTGTTGATAGACACATATGTTGCTTCCAAATTTCAGTAATTGTGAACAATGCTGCAACAAACATGAGAGTGCAAATATCTATTTTATATATAGATTTTCTTTCTTTTTGGGTATAGACCCAGCAGCGGCATTGCTGAATAATGTGATAGCTCCATGTTTAGTTTCTTGAGGAAGCTTCAAACTATTCATGAGAGTGGTGGCGTGAATTTACATTTGCACCTACAGTGTACAAGGCCCCCCTTTTCTCCACATTCTTCCCAGCATTTGTTATTGCCTGTCTTTTGGATATAAGCTATTTTAACTGGAGTGGGATGATATCTCATTGTAGTTTTGATTTACTTTCTCTGATGATCAATGGTGGTGAGCACCTTTTTATACACCTGTATTTCATTTGTATGTCTTTTTTTGAGAATTGTCTATCCAAATCTTTTGCCATTTTAAAATTTGGGGTATCAATTTTTTTCCTGTAGAGTCGTTTGAGCTCTTCATATAGTCTGATTATTAATCCCTTGTCAGATGGATAGTTTGCAAATATTTTCTCCCATTCTGGGTGTTATCTCTTCACTTTGTTAATTGTTTCCTTTGCTGCAAAGAAACTTTTTAACTGAATTTTATTTCACTTGCCCGTTTTTGCTTTGGTTGCCTGTGCTAGTGGGATATTACTCACAAATATTTTTCCCAGATCAATGTCGTGGAATCTTCTTGCAGGAGTTTCGTAACTTGAGATCTTATGTTTAAGTCTTTGATTCACTTTATTTAATTTTTCTTAATATGACAAGGTATGGGGTCTCATTTCATCCATCTACATATGGACATCCAGCTTTCTCAGCACTGTTTATTAAATAAACTGTCCTTTCTCCAGTGTATGTTCTTGGCGCCTTTGTTGAAAATGAGTGCACTGTACGTGTGTGGATTTGTTTCTGGGATCTCTATTCAGTTCCGTTGCTCTATGTGTCTATTTTTATGCCAACACCATGCTGTTTCAGTAACCATAGCTCTGTATTATAATTTGAAGTTAGATAATATGATTCTTTCAGTTTTGTTCTTTTTACTTAAGACAACTTTGACTATTCTTGGTTTCTTGTGGTTCTATATACATTTTAGGATTGTTTTTTCTGTTTCTGTGAGGAATGACATTGGTATTTAGGGATTGCATTGAATCTGTAGATTGCTTTGCGTACTATGGACATTTTCACAATATTGATTCTTCCAATCCATGAACATAAAATCACATTCCATTATTTGTGTCCTCATTAATTTATTTCATCAGTGTTTTATAGTTCTCATTGTAGAGATCTTTCACTTCTTTGGTTAAATTAATTCCTAGGAATTTAATTTTTATTTGCTGTTAGTACAAATGGGATTACTTTTCTGATTTATTTTTCAGATTGTTCACTGTTAGCATATATAGAAATGCTACTGATTTTTGTATGTTGATTTTGTATCCCACAACTTTACTAAATTTGTTTATCAGGTTGAATAGTTTTTGGTGGAATCATTAGCTTTTCCAAATATAAGATCATGTCCTCTGCCAAAAATAAATAATTTGACTTCTTTCTTTCAATTTGAATATCCTTTATATCTTTCTCCTGTCTGAATGCTCTAGCTAGGACTTCCAGTACTATCTTGAATAACAGGCGAAAGTGAATATCCTTGTTGTGTTATAAATACTAGAAAGAAGCTTTCTGGTCTTTGCCTATGCAGTATAATAGTAGCTCTCAATCTGTTATACATGGCGTGGCTATTTAAATGTTGAAATATATTTCTTCTATACCCAGTTTTTGGGGGTTTTTATCATGAAAGCATATTGAGTTATATCAAATGCTTTTCAGCATCAATTGAAATGATCATATGGTTTTGCCCTTCATTCTGTTCATATAATGTAACACAGATTGATTTGCATATATTGAACCACGCTTGCATTTCTGGGATAAATCCCACTTACTCATGATGAATAATGTCATTTACATATTGTTGAATTCAGTTGGCTTGTATTTTGCTGAGGATTTTTGCATCAATATTCATCAGATATATTAGTCTGTCATTTTTTATGTGTCATTGTCTGGCTTTAGAATCAGGGTAATACTGGTCTCCTAGAATGAAATTGGAAGTATTCCTTCCTCTTCTATTTTTCAAATTAGTTTGAAAAGGATTGTTATTCCTTTACATGTTTGGTAGAATTCAGCAGTGAAGCCATCAGGTCCTGGACTTTTCTTTATTGAGACTTTTTTTTTTTTTTTTTATGGCTTTGATCTCATTACCTGTTATCGATCTGTTCAGATTTTTTATTTCTTCATGGTTCAATTGTGATATGTTATATGTGTCTATGAATGTATCCATTTCTTCTAAATTTTACAACTTATTGGCCTGTAATTGTTCTTAGTAGCCAACAGTGATCCTATGAATTTCTATGTTATCAGTTTTAATGTATCCTTTTTCATCCTTGATTTTATTTATTTGTATTTTCTTTTTTTTAAGTTAGTCCGGCTAAAGGTTTGTCAATTTTGTTTGTTTTTCAGAAAATCCCAACTTTTTGTGTCATCGATCCTTTTTATTATGTTTCCTCATTTCAATTTTATTTATTTCTGCTCTGATCTACATTACTTTTTTTCTTCTACTTATTTTGTGTTTGGTTTACTCTTGCTTTTCTAGTTCTTTAAGATGTTTCATTCGGTAATTTACTTAGGTTTTTATTTTTTTATTTTTTTATTTTTTATTTATTTATTTTTATGTAGGTGCTTATAGCTCTAAACTGTCCACTTTGTACTGCTCTTGCTGTATCCCATAGGTTTTGGTATGTTGCAATTCCATTATTATTTGTTTCAACGTTTTTTTCCATTGTTTCCTTAGTTTCTTCATTGATCCACTGATCATTTGGGAGCATATTGTTTAATTTTCATGTATTTGCATAGTTTCCAAAATTCCTCTTGTTATTGATGTCTAGTTTAATTCCACTGTGGTCAAAGAAGATTCTTCGTATTATTTTATTTTTTTGTATAAGACTTTTTTGTGATGTAATATATAGTGTATTTTTGAGAATAACCAATGTGCTGAGGAAAATGGTGTATATTCTGCAGTCTGATGGTTCCTGGTTGATTTTCTGTCTGGAAGATCTGTCTAATGCTGAAAATGGGGTGAAGTCTCTAGCTATTATTGTATTGGAGCCTGTCTCTCTCTTTAGCTCTAACAATATCTCCTTTATATATTTGGGTGCTCCCATGTTGGATGTGTATGTGTTTAAAATTGTTATATTATCTTGCTGAATTGACCACTTAATTGTTATATAGTGACCTTACTTGTCTCTTTTTATATTTATTGTATTAAAATCTACTTTGTCTAATATCAATCAGTATAACTAATACTGCTCTTTTGTAGTTTCCATTGACATGAAAACTATCTTTTTCTATTTCTTATTTTCAGTCTATGTATGTCTTTATAGGTGAAATGTGTTTCATGTAGGCAACAGATTGGTGGGTCATTTTTTTATTCATTCAGCCACTCTATGTCTTCTAATTGGAAAGTTTTTACATTCCAATTTACATTTACATTCAATCCATTTACATTCGGTCTATTTACATTCAATGTTCTTATTTATAAGTAAAGACTTGTTTCTGCCATTTTGTCAATTGTTTACCAGTTGTTTTCTCTTCTCTCTATTCTTCCTGTCTTCCTTTAGTGAAGGTGATTTTCTTTGGTGATATGATTTTGTTTCTTGCTTTTTATTTTTTTGTGTGTCTTTTGTATGTATTTTGATTTGAAATTACCATGAGGCTTGCAAATACTATCTTATAATCCATTATTTTAACCTGATAAAAACTTAATGTGATTTGCAAACAAATAAGCAAAAATAAAACTAATAAAAATTCTATGCCTTAACTTCATCCCCTCACATTTTAACTTTTTTTCATTTCGATTTGTATTCTATTGTACTATGTCTTGAAAAATTGTTGTTATTAATGAATATTTTGATTGGTCATCATTTAATCTTTTTACTTAAGATAAGAGTAGCTTACAAACCACAATTACAGTGGTTTGTAATTGTAATAATTATATATATTACAATTATAATATTCTGTGTTTTTCTGGGTACTTACTACTACCAATAAGTTCTGTACCATCAGGTGATTTTTTATTGCTCACTAATGTTCTTTTCTTTCTGTTTTAAGTACTTGCTTTAGCATTTATTGTAGGACAGGTCTGGTGCTGATGAAATCCTTCATCTTTGTTTGTCTGATAAAGTCTTTATTTCTCCTTCACATTTGAAAGATATTTTCTCTGAATACACTATTCTAGAATAAATTTTCTTTTCTTCAGCACTTTAAATATTTCATGCTACTTTCTCCTGGCCTGTAAGGTTGCCACTGAAAAATCTGCTGCCAGAAGTCCTAGAGCTTCATTGTATTTTATTTATTTTCTCTTGTTGCTTTTAAGATCTTTTATTTATCTTTGACTTTTGAGAATTTGATTATTAAATGCCTTGAGGTAGTCTTCTTTGGTTAACCCTGCTTGGTGTTCTATAACCTTCTTGTCCTTGAATATTGATATCTTTCTCTAGGTTTGGTAAGTCCTCTGTTATTATCCATTTGGATAAACTTTCTACCCTTTCTCTTTCTCTACCTTTTCTTTAAGGCCAGTAACTCTTTTAGATTTGCTTTTATGAGGCTATTGACTAGATTCTACACATGTGCTTCATTGGTTTTTATTCTTTTTTCTTTTGTCTCCTCTGACTGTGTATTTTCAAATAGCCTGACTTCGAGCTCACTAATTCTTTCCCCTTCTTGATCAATTCTGCTATTAAAAGACTCTTATGCATTCTTCAGTATGCCAGTTTCATTTTTCAGCTGCAGAATTTATGCTTGTTTCTTTTTAATTATTTCAATCTATTTGCTAAACTTGTGTGATAGAACTCTAATTTTCCTCTCTGTGTTATCTTGGAGCTCATGTTTTCCTGGATGTTCTTGAAACTTTCAGATGTTCATCAATGCTTGGGCATTGAAGAGTTAGGAAAATGTATTGTAGTCTTCTCAGTCTTGGCTTGTTTGTATTTGTCTTTGGGAAGGTTCTCCAGACATCCCAAAGGACTTGGGTGTTGTGATATAAACTGTGTCTGCTTTAGGAGGCACCCTAATCCCAGTGACACTGTGGTTCTTAGACTCCTAAAGGAACTGCCATGATGGTCTTTGATAAGATCTGTAAGAATTCTGTGGGTTACCAGGCAGAGACTTCTATTTTCTTTCCTTACTTTCTCCCAAACAAATGGAGTTTCTCTCTCTCTCTCTTTCTCTCTCTCTCTCTCTCTCACTGTCTCTCTCTTTCTCTCAGTTCTGAGTCACCTGGAGCTAGGAGTGAAGTGACACAAACACCTCTGCTGGCACTATCACTATGACTGTGCTAAGTCAGACTTGAGGCCAGTGCAGCATTGGGTCTCGCCCATGGCATGTTGTAGCCAATCCCTGGCTATGGCCTATGTTCATTCAAGGCCTTGGGCTCCAAAAGTTGCAGGTATAAAAGCTGGCCAGGCCTGTGTCCTTTTCTTCCAGGGATGGGGGTGTGCAAGTTTCCTTAGGCCCCGGAGGGGAAGGTTTGTTAGATGAGTAAATTGACTGTCGCTGGGGTTTTGTGTACAAATTATTTCATCACTCAGGTGGTGATCATAGTGCCCAGCAAATATATTTTTGGTCCTCAGCCTCCTACTCTCCATCCTCAAGTGTTGTTTAGACCACAAGTGTTGTTTAGAAGCCAAGGACTAGAGTCAAAAACCTTAGAATCCTACCTGGTATTCTATTGTACTGTGACTGAGCTGACACTCAAACTATGAGACACAGTTCTTCCCACTCTTTCCTGTCCTTTTCAAAGGCAGAGGAGCCTCGCCTCATGTCCACCACCACCACCACCACAGGCCCATGGGTGTACTGCCAAACTGTCATTGATGTTCCCTTAATGCCCACGGGCTCTTCAGTCAGCTTGTGGTGAATGCTCTCTGGCCTAGGACTCACCCTTCAAAGCAGTGGGCTCCCGTCTGGCCCAGGGCAGGTCCAGAAACACTATCCAAGAGCTAAGTCCTGGAATTGGAGACCCCAAGAGCCTCCTGGGTGTTCTAACCCCTTTTGGCCAAACTGGTATCTAAGGTGCAAGATAAAGTCCCCTTTACTTCTCTCTTCACTTTTCTCGAGTGGAAGGAGTCTCACCCCATAGTCACCATTGCTAGATAGGTCCTGAGTCGCACCTGAAGCCAGCAAGCTTGAGTCTCACCCAAGGCCCTCGACATAGTACCTCGGTATTGCTACTGGTTATTCAGGGCCCAAGGGCTCTTCAGTTAGCCAGTGACAATTCCTGTCAGGACTGGGATTATTCCTTTAAGGCAGTAGGTTCCCTTCTGGCTCAGAATGTGTCTAGAAATGTTGTCTAGGAGCTAGGATCTCAAAAAAGAGCCTCAGAACTCTGACCAGTGCTCTATCCTGCTGTGGCTGAGCTGGTATCCAAGATGCATGACCACATCCTTTTCCATTCTTCCCTCTCCTCTCCTCAAGCAGAGGAAAGGTGTCTCTTTTGGACCGATGAGTTGTGCAGCCTGAGAAAAGGGGAGCAGTGATACTAGCAGCCACTTAGCCACTCAGGCTGCTGTCTCAGTAGGTCATATGCTCCCACAGTCCACGGTCTCTGCTAAATTCAGACTTAGGGCCCCAGAGCATTTTACCCCATAGTGGCCAGTCTTTTGGGAACCCAAGTGTGGAAAGCTGGGATCAGAGATTCCCCTCTGGCTAGTGCTGGTTTAAATGTCCTCTCCATGTGCAGGTATTAGCTGAGTTTGATCTGGTTTTGTTTTCTGTTATAACAGGGCAACACTGAGTTCAATGCTTCACAATTGCTGCAGTCTCCCACTCCCACATGCATAGAAATGCTTTCTGCACCACACCGCTGCTGCGGTAAGATGGAAAAGGGGTGGTGTCCACAATTCAAGACTGTTTTTCTTACATCTTCAATGCCCCTTTCAGTGATATAAAGTTAAAAGCAGGTACTGTGGGTCTTTACCTGGTTGTTAGTTCTTATGAAGGTTTTTTTATTATGTAGATAGCTGATAAATTGATGTCGTTGCAGGGGGCACAATTGGTGTAGCTTTCTATTTGTCTGTCCTGCTCTACCGCTCTCCTAAAGTTGTCTTTGAATAACAACAAAGGAAAACTAATAAATCAATTTTCCATTGACATACAATAAATTTTGAAAAAATAATTTAAAATGTCACCCCAATAACGTACATAAACCATAATATTTGCATTCCTACATCTCACATAGATTTGGCTAAAAGATGTCAATAAGCTGAAATGCACCAAACACACACACACACACACACACGTTATATATAATTTCTTTATAATTATATATATTATCAATTAGAATTATATATATATATGGCATGTATATTTATATATGTGATTATAAAAACATTGCCAGTTAAAAAGTAACCTTGAAGGCCAAAGGTAATTTTTTTGTAATTTTAATTTTAACTTCAGGAGGTACATGTGCAGGTTTGTTACATGGGTAAATTGACTGTCGCTGGGGTTTTGTGTACAAATTATTTCATCACTCAGGTGGTGATCATAGTGCCCAGCAAATATTTTTTTGGTCCTCAGCCTCCTACTCTCCATCCTCAAGTAAGTGCTGATGTCTTTTGTTCCTCTCTTTTGTGCATGTCTATTCAATGTTTAGCACCCACTTGTAAGTGAGAAAATGTGGTATTTGGATTTCTATTCCTGCATTAATTTACTAAATATAATGGCCTCTAGCTGTATCCATATTGTTGCAAAGGATTAATTTCATTCTTTTTTTTATGGCTGCATAGTAATCCATGGTGTATATGTGACACATTTTCTTCATCTAGTCCACCACTGGTAGGCATCTAGGTTGATTTCAAAATTATGCTATTGCAAATAGTATGGCAATGAACATATGAGTACGTGTGTCTTTATGATGGAATTATTTATTTTCCTTTGAATATATCCCAGGAATGGGATTGCTGGGTTAAATGGTACTTCTGTTTTAAGTTCTTAGAGAAATCTTCAAACTGCTTTTTACAGTAACTGGACTAACTTACATTCCCACCAGTGGTGTAATACGTGCTCTCTTTACTCTGCAACCTTGACAACATCTATTATTTTTCACTTCTTATAATAGCCATTCTGACTGGTATGAGCTGGTATGGCATTGTGGTTTTTATTTGCATTTCTCTAATGATTACTGATGTTAAGCATGTTTTCATATGCTTGTTGGCCTACTGTATGTCTTCTGTTGAGAAGTGTCTTTTGATATTCCCAAAGGTAATTTTGAGTGTAGGTTCTATAAATGTTTAGCATTTATATAAAAACTTTAAAATAAAAGAAAGTTAAAATAAGATACATTTATTTAAAATTTAAGAACTAGAAAGGCAATTTTTATGGATATTTCTAATTATGTTTATAAGCATACTTATGTAACTAAATTTTATGCAAGTCATATAGAAATACATTACAGTTCCATAGTGACACAATTAAGGACAAAAAATATCAGAGCTGCCTTCTGTAAGTAGATTGCTTTGTTTTTTGCAGAAAGTTTACTGTACATGTGATCAATGCCATGACAGCACTTAAATAAAATATTCATTTACATTTTCTATATACCATTAGTAAAAGAAAGAAGGACTCAATCCACTGATGTAAATAATAAAAACATAAAATGCATTAGGTGCAGTGGCTTGTGTCTGTAATGCCAGTACTTTGGGAGGCCAAATAGAAGTATCACTTGAGGTCAGGAGTTGGAGACCAGCCTTGGCAATATGGTGAGACTTGATGGCTACAAAAAAATTTAAAGTATTAGCCAGGTATGGTGACACACGCCTGTATCCCCAGCTACTTGAGAGGTTGAGGCAGAGGAATCTCTTGAGCCCAGGAGATCAATGCTGCAGTGAGCCAGGATTATGCCACTGCACTCCAGTCTGGGGAAACTTGTCTTAAAAAAAAATAAGATAAAAAAGTAAAATGAAGTCAAATTGACTCAAGGTACTTATTTCATACTTGTAACAAATGACTTAAGAAATACGTTAAAAATGGGCCTTTAAATTTGAAATATTATCATAGTAATAGAAGAGCTGACTTTAAAAATATTCGAATTAATTAAGCATCATCAAATGCATTAAAAACCAAAAACTTTGGAAGTATATTTGGGAGGTAGCATGTAGAGGAAAAATCTTACATATTAATCTTTAACTCACATTCAAAAGAAAAGTCCAAATCATTTATATCACACTATAGAAACACAAACATGTGTTTGCACAGGCATAGCATTAGAATTTAAACATTATACTTATTTTATCATTTTCTTTTAAATTTAAAATTATATTTTCAATTAACATTTAACTACTTTAAGACCCACAGTGTATAAGAAGCTACAAAGGAAATAAAAAGAATAAACCGTATTACATTATTCAATAGCTTGTTTTACGTAAAAGTAAGATTTTTATTTTCATTTTTCTAACTTTTATTTTAGGTTCAGGAGGTACATGTGCAAGTTTGTTACATGAGTAAATTGCATGTCACTGAAATCTAGTGTACAAATGATCCAGTTACCCGTAGCGATGCATAGTATCCGATAGGTAGTCTTTCAGCCCTTGCCCCCACCCCCCATCCCTAGTAGTCCCCAGTATCTGTTGTTGCCATCTTTATGTTCATGTGTACTCAATGTTTAACTCCTTCTTATAAGTGAGAACATGTGGTATTTGGATTTCTGCTCCTTTGTTAAACTAAGACTCTTAAAATCAAAATTTGTATGTATTTTTATTGCTGTACTCCCCATCTGATAAGTGTGACCAGCATAAAGGAGGCATTCGATACTTACTTAAAAAGTGAATGAATGACTGAGTGAATCGGATTAGCAATATATCACTTTTTTATTTATTTTATTTATTTATTTATTTATTTTTTGAGACGGAGTCTTGCTCTGTCACCCAGGCTGGAGTGCAGTGGCCGGATCTCAGCTCACTGCAAGCTCCGCCTTCCAGGTTCACTCCATTCTCCTGGCTCAGCCTCCCGAGTAGCTGGGACTACAGGCGCCCACCACCTTGCCAGGCTAGTTTTTTTTTTTTTATTTTTTAGTAGAGACGGGGTTTCACCGTGTTCTCCAGGATGGTCTCGATCTCCTGACCTCGTGATCCACCCGTCTCGGCCTCCCAAAGTGCTGGGATTACAGGCTTGAGCCACCACACCCGGCCTAGCAATATATCGCCTAAGTTGGAGAATACATTTACACACACACACACAATCACAGACACAAATACACAAGTATGGATTTGTGCGCATGTGTGTAATATTAAACTTTTCTAAAATAAGCAAACATGTATTAAGAAATAGAGACTTAGTTTTCAGACAGAATAATATGTTTAAATCAAGACTCAGTCAGCATGATTATAAATTTAAATGAATCAAAACACATTGCAGATTCCAACAAGACTTACATTTCTGGTCATGCTAGAGTAAAAGCTACAGAAAACCCTACATGAAAATCTAAAACATGAATCAGATATAAGAAACAATAATTTTTAAGACAATATACATAAGGCAGTAGAGAAATGTGATCCCCGTGAAACAGGAAACAAATAAGGTGAGCCCCCATAATTGCCACAGTTTGCTGCCTAGGGAGTATTTTCTGGTGTTGCGAGCAAGAAGTTAGATAGAGTTGAGGTGCAGAAATAGAACTAAAAGTCTGGAGACACCAAGGTAGTGAAAAGTCACATGCAGAATACTGGAGAGAGTGCGCATGCACAATGATAGAAACATGGAGATCTGCAGAAGATCCAAGTTTAGAATTCAGCTGAGCACTGACCAGTGGGTGCTTATAAAGAAGTTACCTGGCACAAGAAAAAGAAACATCCAAATTAATGTGAGTTAGTAGGGACACACTCACATACAGCCAGGAAAAATGCCTGTAAGTGTAAAATCCTATTACTCACAAAAATTTGGGTACAGTGTACCTGCCTCGATAATACACAACAATTATATTTAAACTGATTGCTACTCCGGTGCAACTTAAAATGACTGAATAGGAATAGCTCTAGTCTGCAGCTCTCAGCGAGACCAATGCAGAAGGCAGGTGATTTCTGCATTTCCAACTGAGGTACCCATTTCATCTCATTGGGACTGATTGGGTGCAGCCCACGGAGAGCGGGCAGAAGCAGGGTGTGACGTTACCTCACCCGGGAAGTGACAGGAGTCAGGAAACAGAACAGAGGCCTCAGAAATAATACCACACATCTACAACCATCTGATCTTTGACAAACCTGACAAAAACAAGCAATGGGGAAAAGATTCCCTATTTAATAAATGGTGCTGGGAAAACTGGCTAGCCATGTGCAGAATACTGAAACTGGAAGCCTTCCTTGCACCTTATACAAAAATTAACTCAAGATGGATTAAAGACTTAAATGTAAGACCTAAAACTATAAAAACCCTAGAAGAAAATCTAGGCAATACCATTCAGGACATAGGCATAGGGAAAGACGTCATGATGGAAACACCAAAAGCAATTGTAACAAAAGTCAAAATTGAAAAATGGGATCTACTTAAACTAAAGAACTTCTGCACAGCAAAAGAAACTATCATCAGAGAGAACAGGCAACCTACAGAATGGGAGAAAATCTCTGCAATCTACCCATCTTACAAAGGGCTAAGGATATGAACAGCCAACAGACATATGAAAAAATGCTATCATCACTGGTCATCAGGGAAATGCAAATCAAAACCACAATGAGATACCATTTCATGCCAGTTAGAATGGCGATCATTAAAAAGTCAGGAAACAGCAGATGTTGGAGAGGATGTGGAGAAAAAGGAACGCTTTTACACTGTTGGTGGTAGTGTAAATTAGTTCAACCATTGTGGAAGATATGTGATGATTCTGCAAGCATGTAGAACCAGAAATACTATTTGATCCAGCAATCCTATTACTGGGTATATACCCAAAAGAGTATAAATCATTCTACTATAAAGACACATGCACACGTATGTTTATTCTAGCACTAGTCACAATAGTAAAGACTTGGAACCAACCCACACGCCCATCATATATGCCATGGAATTCTATGCAGTCATGCAAAAGAATGAATTTGTGTCCTTTGCGGGGACATGGATGAAGCTGAAAACCATCATTCTCAGCAAACTAACACAGGAACAGAAAACAAAACACCGCATGTTCTCACTCATAAGTGGGAGTCGAACAATGAGAACACATGGGCACAGGGAGGAGAACATCACACACCAGGGCCTGTTGGGGAGTGGGGGTCAAGGGGAGTAATAGCATTAAAATAAATACCTAATGTAGATGACAGGTTGATGGGTGCAGCAAACCACCATGGCACATGTATACCTATGTAACAAACCCGCATGTTCTGCACATGTGTCCCAGAACTTAAAGTATACTAAAAATAAATAAATAAGTAAATAAATAAATAAATAAATACACACACACACACACACACACATGTATATAGACAGAAACAAAAAGAAAGAGAGAGAAAGAGAGAGAGAAGCATCTGAAAAGATCAGACTGTTGAAAAGTAACTTAATTTCATCTTGAAATTAAGTTCAAGGATATTTATAGCAATATAAAATATCCAGCACCTATGAATTAAAATTCAGAAAGTCTGGAACTCAACAAGAAATTAGCAGACTTGCCAAATGGTCATGGAAATATGTCCTATAATGAGGAGGGAAATAATCAATAGAAAGCAACAGAACAGATATTAGAATTAGCAGACAAAGACAATAAAATCACTTTGGTAAAGTGTATCCCTTGTTTTCAAAATTTGGGGAAAGGAATGAAAAACAAAAAATGTTGAAGTTAAACTGATGGAGAGAAGAACTACAATGCAAAAGCTCAGATACGCACTGAATGGAATCAATAGCAGATTAGATATTGCATTGAAAAGGTGAAGGACTTTGATAGCACAGCGATTGATATTATCGAAAATAAAACATGGTACAACAGATAATTAAATAAAGAAATGAGCACAGAATCAGGAAGCTGATAAACACTTCTGGGCAGCCTAACTACATGTAATTAAAATCACCAAGGAAAAAGGAGAAAAGGGAATGCAGAAAAATGATGTGAAGAAATAGTATTTGATTATCTTGCAAGTGGATAACAGTTATAAATCTGTACATCCAAAAAGGTCAATACATTCCAAGGAGAGGAAATGAAAAAAATAAACTACACTAAGGTACATCACAATTTATTTGCTCAAAACCAGTGTTGGTAGAAGCTCTTAGAAACAGCTAGAGACAAAAGACATGTCATATACAAAGAAATGAAGATAATGACATATTTGTTGTGAGAAACAATGTAAGTGAGAAGATGGTGAAGTAATATTTAACACACTGAAAAATATATAGTCAACCTAGAATTCTGCATTTGTTTAAATCATGTTACCAAGATGAAAGAGAAGTAAAGACTTTTGCACATGTGCAAAACCTGAAGATATTAATTAAAGGAAGTCCCTCAGGTTACAAGAAAAATTGCTTCAGATGGAAATGTGGATATTCACATAGAATAAACAAGTAATGGAAATAATAACTATATGGTTAAGTAGTGTTCTTATTATGTAAATCTCTTTAAAGTATGATTTATTGCGTAAACAGTAAACAACACTATGCAGTATGTTTTATAATTTATGTAAAAATAACATGTATGATTACAATAGCACACATTTAAAAGGGATGAAATTGATCTATACTATCGAAAGGTTCCTACACAGTAGCACCTGTTTTTACCTCATAGTCTTTATGATGATCATCACAGAAGTGTCTTCTAAATAACTCTCTTTACAAAATTTAGAGGGGAGTAATGGATACTGTATATTTTTTAAATTTCTTCCAAGGTGCAAGTAAACCCTAGAATTTAGAGCAAAAAGTCTTCACTTCTTGAAAGATGTAGGATTTTAACTAAGTTCTGATGAATGTTAATGAGTTTAGTTTGTGTGTGTGTGTGTGTGTGTGTGAGGGGAAAGAAAGAAAATACATGCTTAGAATACCAAACATGGGCCGGGCGCGGTGGCTCACGCCTGTAATCCCAGCACTTCGGGAGGCCGAGGCAGGTGGATCACCTGAGGTTGGGAGTTCAAGACCAGCGACCAACATGGAGAAACCCCATCTCTACTAAAAATACAAAATTAGCCGGGGTCAGGGTGCATGCCTGTAATCCCAGCTACTCGGGAGGCTGAGGCAGGAGAATCGTTTGAACGTGGGAGGTGGAGGTTGCGGTGAGCCAAGATCGCGCCATTGCATACCAGCCTGGGCAACAAGAGTGAAACTCTGTCTCAAAAAAAAAAAAAAAAGAAAGAATACCAAACATAAAAATTTCTGTCACTCATTAGTATACATTATATGCCAACCATTGTTGTCACTTTTAAGGTTAACTTTTTAAAAATCATCAAGTAACAGTTTTATATAAACGTAATTATCCAATTTTTACAGATATTAAAACTCACACTTAAAATGTTTAGAATGTATCAAAGGCCAAACAGTTATTAAATAGCTGAGTTAATACTCTACCCTAATATATGTGATACAAGCCCTGTGTTCTTCAGCTCTCACAGTGGTGCTTTTGAGATGACTAAAAGCTTTGGAGGTGGAAATGTATACAGCATACTTGGAAAGCAGTTAGTGGATCAGCCTTAGAAAAGTAAAGGATTGCATGGTCAGGAAGTGGGCAGTAAACAAGACACAAACATTAAACAAAAGAATGATAATAGAGGTAACAAGGAGGATGGAAAATAGGAGAATGCATTTCACTAGATCTATGAGAGAAGAAAGCATCAATAAAGAAGGTCTTGTCAGAATCAAGGTTTCCAGAGCTGCCAAGGAGAACAGAAATATGCTCTTCCATTTAACAATGGGAAATCCATAGAATATTGTTAGGTGCTAAGGCTAATTCTTAGTTCCTAGGTAAGATTTCTGAAGCTAGTGAGGAGAAAAGATAACAGAGAAAATTAAAAAAAGAAAGAGCAAGAGAGCCAGAGAGAGAAAGAGAGAGAGAGAGAAAGTCTGCAAGGGAAAGTACTGCAGGGATTGTAAATTCCATTAAAGTAGAAAAGAACAGAAGTTGGATGGCTGCCCAAAAAGGCAGAGTGTTCATATAAATTTGTTTTTGCTCCTTTATTCAAGAAGGAACAACTTTTGCATATTGATAAATATAGGGTAAAAATGACTAATACAATTAAGAGTGAACATGCTAGAACAAAGTGGGATAGCTGAGATATGAGGGCTCCAGAAAAAGTGAAAGGAAATGAGTTCATGATCAGTGGTAGAAATTTTAGTTTTTAAAATCATAATTATATGTCTGCCTCTGCTGTCTGCCTCTATGCCTTGGAGGAAAAATAATAAATTGTCTCACTTATCTTCACATCTCAAAAGTAGATAATGAGTGGCAAAATAGTCACTGGTGCTTTAGACAGTGAATAAGAAAAATGTGGTCATTGGTTTCAGTGCTCATGGCATAGTGAGCTGTAATTGTTGAGAAAAGTTTATTGACACTACACTTATCTATGAAAGAAAAAATACATCCTTCATTTTTATATAACTGGAATTATCCTTCTTGTTAGTTCCTAACCTGACAAGAGACAGTAGTGTGTAGTGTTGAGGGAAACTAGGTGAATTCTAACCTCATAATCTCACCTGGTGCAGTAATTTAGTTTATCTATTTAGGAAGTTGGTACCTGTTCAGATGACTCAGTTAAATGCTCATTATTTCAGAAGTATTGCCAGTTCCACTTCTCTTTAAGATTCTATGTTTGGAAATTGTGGACATGCATGGAGTGTAACCACATGAAACTGAAGTAGAGAGGGGAGCTGATATCTCCTTGGTATCATCAGCAATTTGAAAGTCTCTACTAAGGTATGCTAGTGATAGGGACAGGAGGCAGAGAAATTCTAGGCAGAAAAGTACAGGTCCCTGGTGAAACTCCACCCTCAAGCTGAAAAGCCTGAAACCGTGGCCTAAAGTGAGAACTTATATCCCTGTTTTCCCACTGGAATGTTGCCATTTCCTAAACCACCCATGGCCCTGCCCTGTCCCATCCTGTGCATATAAAAACCCCAGATTCAGTCAGTAGATGAGACTATGACTGGACATCAGAGAGAAGTGGCTTGATCTCAGAGGGACAGCTTAGTGGAGTAACTTTGGAGAAGAATCCGACCAGAGGCAGCCAAGCTTCAGGGGAAGATTACTTTTTCATCCCATCCCCTTTTCAGCTTCCCCTCCCGCCAAGAGCCACTTTGTCAGCAATAAAAGCCGTCACATTTACCATCCTTCAATTCGTTCATGTGACCTCATTTTTCCTCAATGCTGGACAAGAGCTTGTGAGCCACAAGTGTGGATACAAAAGGCTGACACACTGGCACATTGCCCTGGTTGGCAGACGGCAGCCGCCTCACGTGAAAAGGCAAAGGGTCCACTGAACTGTTAACACTTAAGCCATGCATGGATGGCAGAGCTATGAGAGTACTGTAACATGCTCTCTGGGGCTTCTGGAGTTTCAGGCATTCCCACCTGGATGCTGCCATGGGACCTGCATAGAGTTCATCCCTGCCAGTGCTAAAGCATCCAGATAGTTCCTGCACCTGCTCAGCCATGTGCTTACTCCTGCAAGGCGTGGAGTGCAGCAGGTCCCAGTGAGTGCAGTTTGATTCCATGGGTGCTGAAGTGGCTGTCCAATTCCAGCGCTCGTTCACTCCAGTTCCTGCACTCATTTGCTTATGCACTGCCTCCTGTGAGGTGTTGAAAGCACGGGGCTCAGTAAATGAGGCAACCCTGTCAAAAGTCATGCGAAAAGATCAGGGAGATATCCTGCTTCAGTAGGACTAATTCCAGAGACTTCTTTTTGGCTTTCACTGCCCAGAGTTGATGCTAATGTAACACATGGTCTATGTTCTAATTTAGACCATGCTCCTGTTGAATCATCCACTTCCCTCTGCTGACTGATTCCACTGAAACTCCTATTTGCCCCTGATTTCCTTCTAATGCCTAGTCCTTCAGCCCTCAGCTCCAGTGGTATTAGAATAGTCTAATAGCCACATGGTCATCCCCATTCACACATATACCCCGTACGATCATGAAGGAATTTATAGGTGATCTGCCACCATTAGAAAGCCTAGAAAGGCTAAGAAGGGCTAAATAGGTTCTTACCTCTTCGGTTCACAAAGCTGAGGCTGCTCTATAAGGAAGCAGGACAATATTCAAAGGGGTCTTTTGTTAAAGTTCCAAAGAGAAGGTGGGATAAAGGACTTCTTATCCTTGACAGGTCCTTCAATAAATATCCTAACAGGACCATCTGCTATACTCTTCTCTGGAAATCAAACCAGGAGTCAAAAAATGTAGTTCAATAACATGTTTATTCCTACCATTCATTTTAATGGAAGTCGGGAAATTTCCTTCCTTGTTCTCATGTTTCTGAGATATATATATACACATATATTTTAAATAGCTACAATAAAGTTGATTGACCTGTCTCTAGACATTTGAAAAGGACAAGGAAGGCATTTTTAAAATTTTTGTCTCTTTTAATTACACTTGGCTTTTATTACTATTGTCTAGTTAAAGCAATCAAGAACAGCAGCTTTGAGACTCGAAACTGATCAACAGCTAATTTGTTTTTGGTAGTTTCTACCTCCTTTTTTCCCTGGGGCAGCAAATCTCATTGCTTTGATTTGAAGATAGAGAATTCCAAGGAATATTTAAAAAGATATTGGAAAACATTTTGGGAATATCATAACTTCCTTATATGTATCAGCTCATCTGTGGAATTCAATTAACAATAGTGCCTACCTTAGAAAACAATCAAAATCATGAATGGAGTACCTGGTGGTTAGTATTTATAATAATAAACAAAGTAGGAAATGAGGCTCTGTACTGAATCTGGAAAAAAAAAAAGAGAGAGAGAGTATTGAGATTATTTGCTTGAAAAAAAAAAGTGAAAATTTTGAAATTATTCCTGAAGAAAATAGTAAAATATAAAAGAGACACGGAAAATTTAATAGTTGTACAATCTCAAGGAATCAGTTGAAATTTGACACTGTGACTATATAGAATGAACCCATTTTTTCTACTTTTTCCATCTCCTTTATATATTTTATGTATGAGAAAGGGCAGAGAAATAATTTGCTGATGGTAGTCTAGATTTAGGAAACAGACTACAATTACTAGAGAAATTAAAGTTGAGAGAAGGGCAGTAGCGTGCTATTGAAAAGGGGAAATAAATGGACTGATTCTAGCATTAGAAAACAAGTGAAGCCAGAAGAATCCTATGCCATATTTTAATTCAGTCTATTTTGGGATTTGGGGGCATTGAGAACAACTGGCCTTTACTACCAACTTAACTGTATTTTATGAATGACGGTGGGAATCAGGAACAAAAATCATTTAATTTTGAATTCCCTGAGGGCTGCTCTATTTTGGAACCACAAGAACTGAATAAGAACTTTAGAACTGAACAGCAAAGTTGTGCTTTTAGCACTTCCCAGATGAAAACATGAATCAGAAAATTTCTGTATTCCCTGTACCCCTTCTAGTGACTGTTGTCATTGATCATAAATCAAGAAGGTGTTGTGTGTACACTGCCAAATTTATAGAATAAACAGTCTTCAAAAACTAACCCTGTCTCATGCTCTTTGTAGTTTAAATACGTGTTCATGATCGTAAGTTTTTTTCTGCTAATTTCTACATCACAGAGATGTCAGGAAATCAGTTTGTCACTCTTTATGTTCCTATCTAAATGCTCAGTTTGTCAGATCTGCCCCCACATTCTTTCTCTGAACTCTTAGAACTATGACCAATGAAGGAATGCTAATCTGAACAGACTTTTAGAAATGTGTTGTTTTCTATCTTTTTAATAAAAAACTTTATTAAGCTATAATTGATATACAAATAATTACATGTATTTGATGCATTCAATTTGGAGAGCAGGGACACACCCATGGTGTGACTATTACAATGAAGGTAACATACATTTCTAACACCTCCCAAAGTCTCCTTAGGTTTCTTTGTCATTGTCTTTGTCTATTATTATAAGAACATTCAACATGATATCCACTCAATAAATTTTAAAAAGCATAATACCTTAGTTTCAGTTATGCTAGATGAGTAAATTCTAGAGATCCACTGTACAACCTGTGCCTATAGATTTTTGTTATTTAAGATTCATCTGCTCATAAAAGAAAAATATATGAGGCAGCATAGTGTATTTATAAAAAGCAAAAATAGCCACTTTAGTAGACATGTTGCTTACTAAAACCTATACAATTCAAAGTTTTCATCACAACATTCTATTTAAGCATTTGAGTTAATTTGAAGAAGCAGTCAAACTTAGCCTCATTTTTACCAATATTTCAAGTTAAACTTAGAGATTCCTAGCAAACACCACATTTAATGAGGTTCTTTTAAAACCAGTGCTTTTATATTACTGGAAAGGAACTCCTCTAGTAAATTGCCCGTTCACAAAGGTAATAGTCACTATTTTAATTACAAGTATAGAAAATCTTCTTTCAGTACTTTCATGTTGCATAAGTAACTTGTCTCCCATGTCTCTCATTTCAGAATGACAAAGACATCCTGAAATTCATACAGTGGAAATCTGTCATAAGTACTTTTTCTGTAATTAACACTTGGTTTGAACTTAGAGCATCTTTCCAATCCGTGCATTTAAAAAAACTTGGCAAACATTGTCGAAGGAGATATTTCCTTTGTTTTCAAGTGCTCAAATAAGATTACTCAGGACTATTCTGCTAGCCAATAACTGATAAACATCTGTAAATTCCACCCTTTCCACTTATGTTTGGCATTTTATAAAAGTAAGATTATTCATTCTGATACTCAAATCACAAATCTGTCTCTCTTTAAGACACACACACACACACACACATACACACCTTAGAACATCAGACTAAGTGAGTGATGTTCGTGTTTCAATCATCTGATAGTATGAAGTCAGCCCAGAACTTGAATAAAGGAACTAGGAACCAGCGTGCTACAGTTGAGCAGTTGAAATCTGTAGTGGGTGGTGGAAGGTGTTGATGGGAATACGATAGAACACATGGCCATTTCTACTCCCATAGCAATGAAACAGGAGAATGGAGACATAGACTTGAGGTGCAAGAAGATGGCAGGTCCTTTCTTTACCTGAGGAGAGGCATGTGCAAAAGGTAGATGGAAATGTAGTTCAAAACTAAAAAAATTTTGATTTTGAAATATTAAACTACTTGGTGTGAAAAAAAAATTGTCCTAAATTAATTTATTTGCATATTTCCTTTAGCAAAGAAGAGAAATTTTATGTAACTTATTTAGATACAAGACTATGCTATTACAGATACTCACATTTTAAATGACTCCCTGCAACTTAAAGATAAGATTTAACCTGTTATTCTTTTAAGGATGGAAGATTCTTATATCGTGGCCTTGTCTACCTGCTCAATTTTGCTTTTCTTCACTCTCCCATCACAAATCCCACTCTGTCATTTCTGAAGGACGTGATGATACCTAAATGGGTCACATTCTCTCATAAGCCTTGTCTTCTGAATACGCTACCTTCTCTCCTTAGGATGTTCTCCTGCCTTCTCCTATTCCCCTCTCCCAAACAAAATGTGCCTGCTTGGAAAATAAAACTCATCCTTTTTTTTCTCCATTTTATTTTTTTATTGATACATAATAGATGGACATATTTTTGCAGTACATTCTATAATTGAATATATTCATATATTTTGAAAAGATCAAATTTGTATAATTGAAATATCCACTATCTTAAATATTTGTCTTTTGTTTATGTTAGAAACATTGAAATTATCCTTGTCTGGTTATTTTGAAATACATAATCGATTATTGTAAATTATAGTCACTCTGCTGATCTATCAAGCACCAGGTCTTATTTCTTTTATCAAACTGCACATTTGTACTCATTAATCCCCCATCCCCAAGCTTTTAAGTAGAGTCTTCAAGTATCAGTTTTTTGTTTGTTTGTTTGTTTGTTGAGACAGAGTCTCACTCTGTCACCCAGACTGGAGTGCAGTGGCACGACTTTGGCTCACTGCAACCTCTGCCTCCCTGGTTCAAGTGATTCTCCTGTCTCAGCCTCCCGAGTAGCTGATATTACAGGTATGTGCCACCATGACAGCTAATTCTTGTATTTTTAGTAGAGATGGGGTTTCACCATGTTGGCCAGGCTGGTCTTGAACTCCTGACCTCAGATAATCCACCCGCCTTGGCCTCCCAAAGTGCTGGGATTACAGACATGAGCCACCGCAACTGGCCCAAGCATCAGTTTTAATACTGTATCTTTTATAAGGTTGCCACTAATTTGCCTTATTCTATTGGGTTCCCACTGCATTTCAGGTATAATCTTTAATACATATTATCTCATGTCATCACACATGACTGTCTGTATACCTGCCACCCTAATAGTAGCATTTATAGGTTAGAGACTTTGCATTCCATCTTTATGCCTCCTAGTAAATATGCAGTTAAAATGCATTTGTTAAATTGATAAAAGAAGTCTGAGTAGTAAAATGTTTACTGATTACTATTGCAGAGCTGAAGGGAAATGCTTACTACCAGAATCCTCATATAGGTATTGTTTCAGCAAAACTTTAAAACACAAAAAAATGTGTGGGAAATTTGCTGTATTTTTACTATACTTCCATACCAGGCTCTATTACTTGAGAGGGAAAGCCCGCCTTCTCCACCTCTCTCTTACTGCTGGCCAAGAGGCAGGTTGCCCCTGTCATGTAAACAGTGACTGAAACTAATCTACACAGATGAATACTGTAGAATATTTTTCCTGTCTACCATAAATGTTTATCCCCATATCCTTGCTAGGGATCACTGGAATTGAATAGCTAATTATGTTACTAACAAAATTCCTTGTCAATATATTAGATTCAACTGAATTTACAAAAAAAACAACAACAACAACAACAACAAAAAAAATAGAATTTTGGTCTACAGCCCAAATAATAGCTGTTTAGTGTCATGTAAATATTTATAAGCCAGATACTAGAAAAATATGCTAACTCAAACGTTACTTACATATAGATGACTTTTTAAAAATGTTACTCTGTGTTCAGGCAGGAAAAAAAGCCTGGTAAGTTTGGCCTCAAGGATATTCAATTTTTTTCCAAGACTTCCAGAAAAAAACAAGAAAGTATACCCAAGATAGGAAAGCAAAATGTACTCGCATGTAAACTGTGGTGAGTAAAAAAGTTGTTTGGCTCTGTTTCCGACTACATTCTGTAGTCATAATTTAGACTCTTGCTACTCAAAGTGTAGTCTGAAGACCAAAAGAATCACTGTCTCATGGTAGCTCATTTAGAAATATAGACTTACAGGCCCCATCTCAGACCTACTGACTCGGAAACTCCATTTTAACAAGATCCCTAAGTGGTTCCTATGCACATTAAAATTTCAAAGAATGGTCTAGATTATCATTTTTTATATCTGCTAAACATTACAGAATACATTAAAGATTAACTCAGTCATCTGAATATTTTTTCCCTTTTTGAAATAAAGTCAAAAATACTGGACTAGGAATAATGCCTGTTGCTCAGGTAACAGACTTGTCTCTTTTTAAGAGTGTGTGTGTTTGTGTGTATGTGTGTGTGTGTGTTTGTGTGTGTGTGAAGACAGTATATGAAAGTATCTAAAGGAAAAAGTATACACATACATAGGCTTTGATGTTAATCACATGAGTTTATTCTATTTGATGCCTTATCACAGAAGTGGGAAGGAGAGTTTCTTAGACAAGAGGCTCACCCCACAGTTTTACCCACTTACAAATAGTCAGCAAACACTAATGGAGGAAAAGAGGAATAGGGCTATTCAGCAGCTTGAAGGTCTCCTTAAATTACTAACCCACTTTCTTTCTTCTATCAGTGGATAGAGACTATTTCCATTAGGGACTCCCAGCAGTGACATCAGGCAGCAGAGGCAAGAGCGCATGGCTAAGCTGTCAAGGAGAGGGCTGTTTCTCTCTTCCTAGGAGGGAACTGAGTGTGGCCGTCGTTCTTATCAATTGACACCAGATGTGCTCAGCTGTTTCACTTTCCAGTTCACCCCAACTAATCAATTAACCTTGTTCAAAATCCAAACAAACACTCAAGATATTCAGCAAAGTGCTTATTTTGAAAACAATTTGCTTAAGACCTCTGCTAATTTAGCCAACAGTCCTGGGATGCACTTAAGCAAGTCTAATGGCATAAAAATAGGCTCAATAATGTCTTAGCATTTCTTTTGGGCACAGCCATGAACCCTTCAGTGATTCTCTTGATTTTCTCCTATCTCAGTGTGCACATACATAAAATAAGGCAAATGCCCCCACTCTCTGAGTGTCAGATGAAAACATGTATTTAAAAATCCTTTGAAAAAAACAAAATGTTATACCAATGTAATGCATATCTTAAATAAGGAAATTAAGGATATTAAAAGAAAATCAATTAATTGCAAATTTATTGCTCAGCAATACTATTTGTCAAAACAAAATTATTAATCCAAAATGAACAATTTACTATACCGTTTTCTACATATTTGTGACTATTTTATTGACTACAGCAAGTTCTAAAATAGAAGCAAGGGAATTTGATCCCTGAATATGGGAGACAAGCTAACAGATGAAGCAGTTTGTGTTAGTAGAAGCTGAAGGCATCAATACACAGGGTGCTTGTGAAGGTTAGAATGTGGGGTAGGAAGCACTCATTCCAACCACTCAGACAAGTACAAGTAGGGTAACACATCCCTCACACTGAAAGGACTATGTGTTTTAATTCATTGAGTTAAATTAGTACAAAGCTTCATAACCCAGCTAAAGATAGAAGTTGATAAATTGTTTAATAGAATTGCAGAAGCCCTTTAAGAAAAGCCTATAATTTTAATGGAGTTTTTCAAAGTGTGTCAAAGAACTTATGCAGAAACAGGTCTAAAATATTCCTATTAGATGCATATATGTTTAGATTTATTTCTGATTAATTGTGTTAAATCTTGTTAATTGGAAAAACATTAATAGTTGTTAAGAAAATAAACGTAACTGCCTCACCCTGTGTTAGACTACTTGAAAAAGATCACCTGAAATTTTCTTGAAGGTCATTTTTCACGATTCAAAACGACTGGCTTTTTCTTGGTTTGCACTGTCAAATAAAGCATATTAGAATTCACTTCTGAAGCATGACTGCGTACTAAGTAAATTTTGTAAATATGGCCTCTATTTTAATTTCACCATAAAATATTTTGTTAAAATGACTCCAAAGTATTTTCTCCTGATGCTAAAATAAATAAGCAAATAGAATTAACTATATTTCTTGCAGAAGACCATTGCATGTGTTTTTTACAGTATATCTGAGCAAACAGATATATTAATTTAAATTTAGTTTAGAGTAATTGTATATTTGCTTAGAAAACATGACTTTTCAATCACAAGTTTATACTCTAATGAGAGAGACTGCATAAATCCTAATTGCTAAAAACAACACTGCCAAATAACAGATACATAATTATGGAAAATAAGGAAACTATGATATTTGGTGTTATGTTCAATCCTGTCTTGGATGATAGCTACAAATGGCAAGTTGTAACTGTCCACAAGAAGATGAAAGCCTCTCTCTTTTGATTAACTAGCCCACCAGGATTAGGTTTGGTTTACTCTTTACTAGAGTAGAAGAGTGACACACAATCTGGTGAAATTTAGGGTAATTTATACAGGCAGTGATACACCGAAGCAGCTGAATGCTGCCGAGCTTGTAACTCAACAGCCTCATCCCAAATGGAGGCCCACGTACCATACGTGTAAATATACAGAAATATAAACCAAGCTAACAAAATGCTTGATAATTGTGTTCTGCCCTCCTACTCCAACTAAATATTATATCATTATGTCAAAATTTCATTTTTTCTTTTCACCTTTGACTCATCCCTAAGGTCCACTTTCATAATGTTTATTTCTATCAAATCCTTTAGATTGTACTTTGTTCTCAATTATTTAAAGGATTAAAATGAAATTGTATTCCAAGTATAAGAATTTTAAAATATTTAATCAAAAATAGAGAATACAGTCAATAATAATTATTGTACATTTAAAAATAACTAAAAGAGTGCAATTGGATTGTTTGTAGTACAGAGGATAAAGCCTTAAGGGGATGGATACCCCACTTTCTATGATGGGGTTATTACCCATTGCATACCTGTATCAAAACAGCTCATGTACCCAGTAAATATATACACTTATTATGCACCCATACCAATTAAATATTTTTATATAAGTACTGGTTTTAATGTGAAAAAGTAAAAATTAAAATTATTTTTAATGTTTAAAATATTTTCTCAAAAATATTTAAAAATTGTTATTAAATGTAACTGACAATAGGAGACCATAATTAAAGTAAATACAAATTACCTATATGATGTTAAAATCATTTTTAGATTAAGTTAAATATTATTAAATATTTTGGAAAAAATTGAATATCTATGATTTTAACATTTATTGCATCTTTAGTTGTCGATATACGATCGGTGACATGTTTCATGTACATTCAAGGCTTGCCAAACTATTTCTGTAAAGCACCTGAATTAAAATATTTTAGGGTTATGAGCCATACACTGTTGCAACTACTCAACTCAGTCATCGTTACCCAGAAGCAGCTATACACAATATGTAAATAAATGAGTGTTGCTGTGTCACCAAAAGCCACTTTACTTCCAGAAACAGGCAGCAGGCCAGATTTTGCCTGTGAACCATAATTTGCTGACCTATGTGATGCAGAATACGCTCTTTGGAATCAGAAGGCCCTAACAACAACTTAACATTGCTTGTTCTGGTTAAATGTACATAAACAGCTTGCATTTGATCTAAAAATTAAGAGGAATTCAATACCTATTTGTTGAAACAGATATCTCCACTCTCCAATTCTGGTCCACTCTCCAATTCATCCTTTAAAAAGCTAATAGATTAGCCTTTTCCAAACATCATACTTTTGCATTAGCAGGGTGGAGGCAATAAACATGAGACCATAATAGAAATTCACACTTTCCCATCTGAAATGTGATCAAGTTTATCTGACCTAAAAACAAGTTATATGATTTAGTGGTGTGGCATTTTATATGCACTTCTCATGCTCTCTATATTTGCTGATGCCGGGATTCAAATTGCATTCCAAAATATCATGATCTTGGATAGCTGCTATGGATAAAAAGCTACAATAATAAATACTCTAGGATAAGGCAGCACGTATGGAAAGAATGACACAGCAACTGAAGTTTCTATTAAATACCAAAATATATATAAAATCATTTAAAATTATTCATGAGACAAAACCAAGTTTAAGTAACAGATGTTCAAAGATGGTGGACATTCAGATTAAGATTACCTTTAAAAGAGGGAGATCTCACTGATGACCATGGTGGCTACCGTTCCAGGAGACACCTCTGTCTTGATGTTTAGGGAATATCACCACATGCCAAATACCCAACTAGTCGTCACCTCATCTATTGCTAATAGCTATCCAGGATTATCAAATTAGAACAATATTTAGGTAAAGATAAAAGAAACCCATCCAGACTTGCTCAACTCAAAGCCCGTACTTCAAAATTTAGTACTATAAAGCAATCACTGAAGTAAGTCAATGAGATTGGGTGGTAACTGTAATCTTGGGCTACCACCAAGGGTAGAGCCAACTTCTGTCTTACCATGAATTGGTCAGAGACGTTTCCCAGTGTTCCCCCACCTCTTACTGCTCTGTCCCTATCCCTGTGACTCTGTGGTCCCATCTCTCCTAGTTAACACTTGTTCCATTTAAATACATCCAGATTCTCAGTTGACTTTCTAGGTATAAAAGAATGTTCCACTAAACAATTAATGGCTTACCATGCTGCTCCTTCCTGACATAAACCGTTATTTATTTTTTTTCTGAGATGAGTTTTACAAAGATCTTCAAAATATATTTTGAAAAAAAAATATTTGAGCAACAAAGAAACACATTACTAATAGTACAATCAATGGAATAGTGACATAATACGGGGGTAAGATTTGGAAAATGTTCAGCTCCCTGTTATACCTATATTTGTAATATGTACTGCATGTACTTTTGAGAAGGAACCAAACTTAGCCCCATAGGTTAAAACCCTAGCAGGTATTTTGAGTAGAGGGAAAAGTTACCATTCTTGATATCTTTAGAAGCTTGGCATTTTTTAGCACCGTGCGTTTCATATGGTCCCACTTTAAGATGTCCGTTTATCATTATTTATGACCCTTCCCATTGGAAATTATGTAACTCTCTCAATATTGAGGTTACTCAATTAAATAAATTTGGAAATTATTACAGTTATTGCAAGCAAGGTGAGCTGTAAATACTATACCTACAGTTTAAGAAGTCAAGTACTAGCAATAAGTAACTTTGCACTTTTATTTCCAATATTAAGAAATAAAACTATTTTATCCATTGTTAGATTTTAGATTTAATATCTATAAATTCCAAAAAAGACAGCACTATTCCCAAAACTGTTGATCACATGGATATTGTATGAACTCCTCTCAATTATGTCTTTCAGTTTGAGAAAGTATGGCCTCATGAGTGTCATTATAAAGGGCACCTTTAATTTCATTTCCCATATCTTCTTAGTATTTACATTAGTAACATTGCACCATAATTGTATTTTATAAAGCCCAAGACTCATTTAAATGCTAGAAAACTATGCCAAAGGGATTTCATTTACCTCTGGCTGTGCAGGGGATAGAGTTATACAACCCCTATTAATACTAATGGGATTTTATGAATAAATCCTCAGGAATACAGAGAAAAATGTATCCCAAGAAGGACATGAAATGAAGACAATAGGCTCACTAGAGCAAAATTAAATGGCAGTTTGATTTTCTGAGCTAATACCTCATAAAAATAGAAGTCACTTACACTTAAAATCACCTAAGAACAGGGATTTCTTTGGTAAAAATTCACACATCTCTTAGGCAACTTAACTCATATAATTGGAACAAATAATACTTCTTATTATTGGCAATTACCTATAGTTTTAAAATGTGTAATGACCTGAGGACCATTTATCTTATATTCTAGTAACTTGCAATTGTCGTTGAATGAATATTTCAACAATAAAATACATTTTCAGAAAAAATCACCATGAAATTGTATATAGTTTTAATACTATATATTAAATTGTAATGTTTATGTAAACTTCCATAGATAGTAGGAGTATGGACAACAAACCATAGACAAGTATGGACAACAAAACATATAGAATATTTTTATATGATTTATTGGCAAATGGTGTAATTACTTTTTAAATATGGTGGCAATATTTTAAAACTAAATATTAATTATGCAGATCTTGCTTATCAGATTCCGAAAATGTTAATGTTGTAAACCGTTAAGATTTAAAATTTTTATTTTAGTTGATTTTATTTATGCTTTTCTCAATGTAGAACTAAATTATTTTCATAGAACAATTGAGATATGTTCCATAACTGATTTCAGTATTTAATTATTTTAAAAGAGTAGTCTTCATATATATTAAAAATGGAAGTATAAATGAATTTAATCTCAAATGTATACATACTAGTATAATCATTTTATTGAAACCGGTTTTATGTAAATTTACATAATTTTTTTGTAAATTATATTTTCAAAATATGTCAATTAAAATGACATTTGAATATAGAAGATCTTTTACTGAAAAAAATTAACTCACCTAATTTCTTCTCAAATAATAGATAATTTAATAATTCAATTTCTAGGAATATGTGTAGATTTTTTTCCTATTCAATTTGCCTTTATGTGATAGCGTTCACTGCATAAAACATCTCCATTTTTAATGTTATATTTATAATAGATTAATAAACAATTTATAAAATTGGTCAAGTGCAGAACAACTTTATTAAAATATATCTGTAAGGATGAAGGTTTTAAATCTCTTAAATACAACAAAAACAATCATGATTCAAAATATTTCAATTGCAAGAATATAATACATATATACCATATTTTGGGCTTGTATTTTTTGATATTATTTGAATTTTTGAAGCATAAATGGAACTTAACACTAACGCATACATTGAGTTTGCTAAGATTCATTATAATACCCATTTATTTGCTTTTTAATATGAGGAAGCCAGTATGAGGAGGATTAGGATGTCAGATGTCATCTGGAGCTACCATTCATAGAATGCTTTCATTTAAAGCTCAAAATTTGATGACTCCAAGTCATTTCACAGCCCAACTTTCCATGGACCAAACAGGTGCATGGTAGTATAAATCAAGAGGAAGAAAAAAGCTTAATATGCAAAAGATCATTGTTAAAGCACATATTACATGATATGTCCAGTAGTGTAGTGAGAGGAGAACTGGTTTTAGAGTCAGATAACTTAGATTTGAATCTTAGATTTGGCACTTAGTTCTGTGTCACCTTAAGTACATTACTTACACTTGCTGAGCTTCAGTTTCCTCATCTTATATGTTGGACGAATAGTATCTACCTTATAAGGTGATTGTATATAGAGAGCTTATTTGTTAAAATCCTTTTGCTTAATAGGTTAGCAATACACAACAATTGTTATTCAAGCACGTGCTCATTGCACATAGTAGTTGATAGCTGCTGGATATTTCAGCTTCCCTTATGAGATCAACACATAGCAAATTAAAGCCTGCCCGATATAAATCTGCCAAGTCTAATATATTTTGCCTTTATTTGCTACCTCTAAACTATCTCTGATTTATTTAAAAAGATCAATACCTGATTCACCATCATCATACTAAGCAACCAATACCTTTCTCTTTACTGTTGTCCAAATCTGATTTCCCAGCCTAGTTTAGAATGGCACCTCAGATAGCAAAAGGAATGGCTATTTATCCTAAAACTCCCTGGGGACTACACGTGGTGTGACTGAATTAAGTAGTCATTACACCCAAGCTCTTGAAACAAATGCCTATCAAGAGTATGACAGAAAAAAAGAAAAACAAAATAGTGAGATCAATTCTCTACTGCTTCAATACTTCTCACCTCACCTCCCCCAAGAAAAAAACATCTCGTTCTTGAACCCAAGACACCTTATCCTTTCACAGTCCAAATATGCTTGCTTGAAGTAGGTGAAGTTAGATAGCTATTCCCTTTGACCCTTGACTTACCCATTTTTCAGTTACTTCGGTAGCTCTTCCGATGAGAGAAACCAGTACATTGGGTGTGCAGTAAATATCTCTTAGATCAACAGATTGCACACAGCAGCGGTCTCAGCCTGTTTCCAAGGCTGCCTGCATACAAGCGCGACCTCACTTAAGGTCATTGCCACTAATGGCACTTGATGAACATAAGAATGTCTCCCTATATTTCTTGTATCAGCATTCCTAATCGGCTTTAAAATTTCTAAGGCCATTTCATTATAAGCAGGGAGCCTTTTCGTTGTTGCTGTTGGTTCAACTGTTTTGTGAAGTCTTGTGTGGAACTCTGAAATAACAGAAGGAAATAAATAATGATATGTATAAAACTTTATCTGTTTTTTCCCTCTGAAGAGAGTGCTTTACAAACCAAATTCTCCAGCTTTCTCATGGGTTTTATTTTCCTCCTTTCCCAAGGACAGATAATCATAACAATATTTAAGAACTCCCCACCAAACTCTCTTTGATGTAGAAAACAGTCCAGCTGCAATTTATTCCCACTTCCTTTTATCTCCAGGGAAAAGAAAAAGCTGGCTGGTTTAGCCTAGTCCTAGTTTTTATCACAGAGGAGAAAAAAGTGCCCAAAAGAATGGATAAGGATGTTGCATATGCTGAATGTTGATGCAAGATTCTGCCTGGGCCTTCTAAGTATTATACTCGATATATTTATTTTACAGAAATCTGTAATAACCCAAAACTGGTTCTTAGATTCTCCAGAATAAGTGTGTCTTCTTTCCTGTGAAAGTTGTAATACAAAGAAGAATATAATGAGATCCGTCATCCAGTAGTCACTGTTCGCTTCACAGAGATCATTGTTACTTATAAAGGTATGGTGACTGGTAGCCTGGACCAGAGTCATACAAGCAAAGCTGTGAAAGGGGGTAAAACAGTTGCTTTATGCATTAGCAGAGCGAGGGATGATGACATTTGGTGGGAATATACAAGTCTTAGGCCGGTAGCGGAGGTAGTAATAAGTGTAAGCAGCAATACGAATGTAATAATCTGCTAGGTCATCATCTTTTCAATTTAGTAATCATTCTCGATGATGCATTAGGGATGAAACTATTTTTCCATTTTCACTTGTTTTATCTATAGTGCAAGAGTAATGCACGTGCTTCATAATAAATTCAATCAATATTGAAGGATATAACATGAAAAAAAGAGCTTACTTCCTTTCTACTCAGATACTCAGACACACTTTTTAAAAAGTCTCCTTTTAGGTTTTCAGGTAGTTATCTAAATAACTGCAAATATTATATGTATATATCTATTTATAAATTTTTGAGTACTAAACATAATCTACCCTTACCAGAAAAGTTGTTACTTACCATATTACACTGCCATTCTTTCCTTGTACTCTTCAAAGTCCTTGCTAACATTTTATATACCTTTTCATTTTTACTCTATTTATAACTTATGTATGTGTACAGAGCACTGAAACTTCTATTTCTTTACTCAAATGTTAAGAGCATGTTGACTTTTGAAAGAAAGGAGGGAGAAGGAAGAAACATGTTTGAATTGATCTATTTCACCTATACTTTATTAATATACTTGCTTCCTTGTTTCCTTGTGTGCTCTCTAAGCAGCTTCACTTTATGCTTCACTTCATGCCTAATGTCCTCTTCCCTACTTAATCATATAGAGCACATTTTAAAGACTTTTTTTCACAAGTACAAAGGATTTCTATTTTAATTTGTAGCCATTGCTTTTTAGACCAGCTTCACAATTACCATTTAGAATTGTCATTCTTTTACTTTTCTAGGTTAGGCTCTCTGTTTCTTCGATGCCTGGCACCACTTAAAACAGCTACAATATCTTCTAAGTAAATATGACAGAGAATGTCTGAGAATGAAACAATGTCTGAGTCTTGCCTGTCCAAATTAGGTCTGTTTTACTGTCCTACCTGATCAGTGGTTTGTCTGATATTCTTATTGTTCTCTGTTTAGTTTGTTCATTTGTTCATCTTGGCCCTGTTTTTGTGCTGTTTTTCATGATTTTGGTTGTCAATTAATGTTTATCAATGAAGGATTCTGATATTTATTATTTATTGATAAAGTGGATATTCTTTCTAGTAATGTATTTTACAATTATTAAGATTTTGTATTTTTTATCCTGCACTTAGAAACTCAGTAGCCTTTAAATCCTTTTATATATCAATATATGTGATTCATGACGTGCTCTTTGTCACTGTAAGATATTGTGGAAACATCATATTGTTTTAGAAAGGTTTGGACTATACCTTTCTTCCCATTTCTACTAGGCCTACACCCTGTTATCAATGTCCATCACTTTCTGCAGTGATTTCATAGTAGCCTCTTCAATGGTTTCTTTGTCACCAGCCAGCATCAATTTGTTTAAAATTAGAAAATAGCCGTTTTAGAAAATAATGCATTGAACCTGCCATGTCCATTTCTATAGTGAAATAAAGGGAGCAGATCAGAAATGCCCTCTACTTTTCGCATGTTAACTTAAGTATCTCTGGAATCTCTTGCCCTACATTAGTAAAAACATCACCAAGGGTTATTGATCTGAGAAGAACATATCATTATTTAGGCAATTTTCTGCCAACATGGTTGACAATGAGGAAGTCTGACTTAAAAAATGAAAACCTGCTTATTGGGAAAGGTATTGCATAGCTTCCTAGTAGCCAATTGCTCTCCACAAAAGAAGAAGTGGGGAAAAAAACTAGATACTTAAGTAACTTCTTAAATGGGTTTGGTTCCTAGTAGTCTCAGGAGGTGTTATAATTACCCTGTTTGGGGGGTGCTCCATTAGAGGACTATAGAATTTTATTCAGATCTATTTCCAAAGTAGTTTTTGGAGTTTGTTAGTAGAATAACTCAATAAGTATTGTTTTCACTGGGAATCATTCCAGTTTCACTTAAGCTTTCATGTAAGGACAGGATTTGGGAAAGAATGAATAAGATAATCTTTTAAAATCTTCCTCTTGATTAGAAGCAGTTCAATGTATTCCAGAGAAGTATTATTGTGAAAAAAATTTTAAATAAACTTCCTTATTGTGCCTAGTTTCTGGAATTTCTAAAAATATCTTAGAATATCACATTTTGATATCTATTCGAATAATATATGTTACATTAATCAATCCAACACCTTTTACATGTTCCTTCTTCCTGCAATGACACCTCATTTTGATGAGGGAACTGCTTTTCCGCACACCAGTAATGTGCAGGGCTCCAATCTTGCAGTCTCTTGACCCCTGGTCAAGGTTATGTAAGTTGCTGAGATCATTTTTTCACTCTGGAGCAGCAGTCATCATGTGATCAGAATCTTTCCCTGGAGTTTTCCTAAATCCTCTCTAGTTATGGATTCTTACGTCTGTGAATACAAAGTATGTCAGTTTCGGAGACTGAAGATGGCACTCAGAAAGAAGAAACATGAGGTTAAAAGCGAATGTGCTGGCAGTAAGCTGTCACTAGGCACCCCCGGGCCTCCAGTTCGTGAAGTCTCTATACTTCCTGGTTCACTCCTGAGCTTCTCTTGCATGAATTATCCCTGTATACCACCCATAAATCTTAAATTTTCTAAAAAATATAAGTGTTTTTTTCTTTTATTTTTTTTTTTTTTTTTTTTTGAGGCGGAGTCTGGCTCTGTTGCCCGGACTGCAGTGCAGTGGCCAGATCTCAGCTCACTGCAAGCTCCGCCTCCCGGGTTTACGCCATTCTCCTGCCTCAGCCTCCCGAGTAGCTGGGACTACAGGCGCCCGCCACCTCGCCCGGCTAGTTTTTTGTATTTTTTAGTAGAGACGGGGTTTCACCGTGTTAGCCAGGATGGTCTGGATCTCCTGACCTCGTGATCCGCCCATCTCGGCCTCCCGAAGTGCTGGGATTACAGGCTTGAGCCACCGCGCCCGGCCACATGATTTTCAAATATAGACTCTTCTGATACGGGAATCATACTGCTAAGGCTTTTCATGCGGAAAGGTGCAGCTCGATTAGAGAAGAAAGTGCATGGCGTTAGGATGCAGATGTATACTGACTAGAATGCAGACTGCAGTTAATGTATAGTGACTAGAATAGACTTGTCTATTAAAAATCTGCCAATATTTATTTCAAAGAAAAATATACCTCAGAATACTTACATCTGGAGGCTCTCAGAAACATCACCAACTGTGTATGTTGTGAGCACTGTGAAAGCAAATAACAAAAGCACTATTGTGACTATGAAGATGATTATATTTAGAAGTCAAAGAAGTCAACAATTTTGATATAACCAGAGTGCTGTGGAAAAGTAATTGAGGCATCTGACTTAAACCTGAGGCCATGGAAATTAGAGTTTTAATTCGATAGGATAAAGACTGACCAGATAATCAATAGTATTATAGCGCATACTGACATGAAGAACATGAGAATAGATACACGCGCGCGCGCGCGCGCACACACGCACGCACACACACACACACGAAGGAAGAATAAATGCCATGGAAAATAGGGGAAAATGTACCAGTCATTAGCATTGAGGTATCCTTGAGATATCATATTATTTATTACATATTACTCTTGGAAAAAATTTTAACCTTCACTAGGGTATGTGAAACTGGGTCCACAAACGTAGTTATGCCCAAAGCAGAAACAAAGACACTGCACTCTTAAAATTGAGTTAAATTTGTCTTAGCATTCTTATTTTATTTGGCAGATAGAAAATTATGTATAATTCCCTAATTCCCAATCCTTGCTCAGTCTCTTGCCTTTTCTTCAACCTTGAGTATACCCTGGTGTCTCCCAGTCTACTGGGTTCCTTCAGACCCACTTGGGTCTGCATCTCTTGCATTGCATCTTCTGCAGCATATGTGAGACCTGTGAATCTGTGGGAAGCCATTGTCCTGAGGTTCTACCATTTCCTCATGGCAATGTCAGTAAGATCTCTTGTTAGGGAATCCCCGAATCACCACCCTACACACACTCTGGGAATCTCTTTTTTATATATCCAAGAAAAGCCTCTTATTTAAGCATGAAATCAGTCTTATACTAAAACCCATATTTACAAAAAATAATTTAAGAGAATAGACTCTCTGTGTACTAGGTTCCATAATTCTTAGATGATCTGTGAAAAAGTAACTATCATAATACATTCTTAGCTTTTAAAATTTATTTTAACAAATGTTTATTGAGTGCCTACTGTTACATTAAAATTATGAGAGGCCATGATTTTGGACTGAGCTCCTACGCTAAACCCAACAGACCAGGCCAAACCAGAATAAAGTCGCCTATACTAGGTGCCAAGTAATCAAAGTGAATTTTAAAATAGGCTAGAAAAAAACAAAACAAAACAAAAACAGGAGATTCACAACAGTCAATAGAAAGAGGTTTATTAATCTGAGCCAGTCTTATAAGTTAGCCGCCTCTGTTTTAACTCTGTAAGGGAAAGGTTCATTCACTTTTTATCTCGTTTCTGTTTCTTGAGCTCTTCTCTGCCTCTGAAGTCCACCTCCTCTGCTCTGCTCACCAGAGGGTCTTTTCTAAATCGTTTAATGAGATACTGACCATTTAACTAATTAGTAATGAAATGCAATTGTATCTTTAAATTAAATTTGTTGAAATTTTGTCTCTTAACACTACTATTTTAACGGTAAAGACAGACAATAAAGGAAATTCTAGGTAAATAAATGATACAGTGTGTTAAAATGCAATAGATGCTATGACAAGAAATAGACCAAGTAAAGGGAAATGGATAGGTGACTTTCACCTTTAATAGAGTGGACATCATGGACACAAATGAACAGAAACTTGAAAAAGGAAAGTCATGAGTTTATCTGAGGAAAGTAATTGCCAGGCGAGGAATCTACCAAGAAAGGGTCTAAGGCAGGAAAATTTTTGGTGTGTTTGAGGAGCAGCAAGAAACAGTGGCTGAAGCCGAATAAACTAAAGGAAGAAGAAGAAGCAGGTGAGATAAGAGAAGTATTGAGGGCCAGATCATGAATTGCCTTGAAGGCCATTGTTGTAAGGATTTGGCATTTATTCTGAGTGAAATGGGAGCCATTGGAAAACGTGGATTCTTTCTTAAACCCTTTGAAATACATAGTTAACATAGTGCCCCCTCCCCAATTTATTGGTACACACAGTTGCCCATTTCAGAAGGAAATAAAAAAGGAAAACAAGAAAGCATTTTAAAAGTTAACAAAAATTCAAAGAAACCCTAAAAGGATTACATCGTGCCAAGTCCCTTTTCTTCTAAACATACAAGGTAAAGAAATACTACAGCACTGGTGAGCAACTCGAAGAAAGGAAGCTATATGTTGTTCCCAGATGGGATTTTCAAAGGGTTCCAGTGCAGGTTAAGCCCCTCTGCCAAACAATACAGTCATTGGGTTTCAGGTGGAGTTTACCTTTAGCATCAGAATCAGCTGGCAAATGCAGATGAGACTAGCTATATATAGTACACTTAGGAGTGCTCTGTGCAATATCATCAAAATCATGGAGTAAGATGTTAGTCACAAAGGGTCCGGAGTATTGGAATATTTATAAATACATGAATAAAGTAACAATCTGGAAATTATGTTCAGCATATATATTTTATTTGCAGGTCTGGTAAATGAGAAATAGCTGTTTTAGAAGAAGAAGAAGAATTATAATTAGTGATTCATAGTCATTGCTTTGTGTTATATCTGTATTTGTGTGAAATACATAAAGAATATTGAGCTAACTGTAAAATAGTCTTATGTAACTTATATTTCTGCACTTACTAAAGAAACTGAATTATTATTTGTTATTGCTGCTGTTATTTCATTCCTAAAATTTAAAAAAAAATGAGACAGAAAAAACATTCATGCGATTTTGTCTAGCACTTCTGTTAGCAGTTTTTCTAATATTGTATTTTAACAGTATTTAAATCATCTTATCTCCAGCTAAATTGTAATGGCCTCAAAATATATTGTTTTAAAAATTTTTTATACCTGGAAAATCAGAAAGTCTGGAACATAGATGTTCGGTAAATGTTTAAGTGTAATTTTAGTACTACAGTTATACTTTGGAGATGTGTGGAGCACTAACTGCTTTTTCCTAGTATATTGCCATTTCCTAAGGATAGTATAAACCTGAGAAATCATATGTATACACACACACACACACACACACATATATACATATATATTCCTCTTCCACAGTAAATCTTTCACGCCAAACAAGGTAGTAGACTAATTTTATATTTTATAGAGGGTAAAATTTCAAAAGGAAAATAAGAAATGTCAGTAAGAACTAAAAAGATCTGTGATAAAAAAAAAACGAGCAAAATGGTTTAGAAAAGTATAGAAGATGTCTTCTAGATAAAAAAGCTAAAAGGAAGTCAAATAACAGACCCAAGGACAAAAGTAAAGTGTACAAGTCAATACCATTTTGTTGATAAATGTACAGAAATTGTTGATGGTCATCTTTTCATGGCAAAATTGGCTTGAGTGATTTCTGAAAAACAAACAAACAAACCACAATGTTTTAAGGGAGTCATCTATTATTTAGCAATCCAGGACAGTAAAAATAAGTTTTATCTTGAATTTAAAAGCAACATTTCTCTCATCTACTGAAATATATTTTGTGAAGATTTCCAACCTCAGGTTGGCAAACATATAACAATTCTCCTAAACATGTTGGTGAGTGACATCTTAGCCAACTCTGTGCTTTTCTATACATTTTCCTTTTCATTTTATTTTCTTTATTTCCACAGAAAGTTATGAAGGTCATGATGGCAGCAACCACAATGGATAAAACTTGCAAAGAACCATGGTGGTCCAGGTCACAGAGGAAAAATGAGACAGAATGATCTGATAAACTAGGTTAGTTACAGTTTAGAATGAAGGAAGGAACCACATGAGATCAAGTTCTTTCAGCTCATAGCTAAATCTTCCCATAACCAGTAACAGACACTATGTGAGTAAGTCTTCAGATAATTTCAGCCCTAGCATTTGAGCCATCCCAGTACACACCGAGTGGAGCATAGAGGAGCTAATCTTTGCCAAGCCCTGAAGAGTGCACATTGATGAGAAGAATAGATGCTGTTGGTGTTAGACCACTATGTTTTGGGAGGTTTTATACAACATTAGGTAATTAGAACATAGAGAAACTGATTTGAATGACTGTGGACTGTGGACTTGGCTTCAGATATGATGAAGGCCTATTCGGTACTATGCTCACTACCTAGGTAATGGGATCATTCATAGCCCAAAGCTAGAGGCATCACACAACATACCCATGCAACGAATCTGTATATGTATGCTCTTAATGTAAAATAAAATTTTAATTTAAAAAATGACAAAATAAAGCATATTTAGATAAAAGAAAACCAACACATTGTGCTTCCAGCAGAACTTCACTATTATAAATAATAAATATAGCACTTCAGACTGCAATAGGAATTCATATCTTTAGGAGCTAATAAAAATCATTAAAAATTGGCCAGGTGTGGTGGTTTACACCTGTAATCCCAGCACTATGGGAGGTCGAGGTGGGCAGACCACGAGGTCAAGAGCTTGAGACCAGCCTAGCTAATATGGTGAAACCCCATCTCTACTAAAAGTACAAAATTAGCTGGGCATAGTAGCGTGCACCTGTAGTCCCAGCTATCAGGGGGCTGATGCAGAAGAATTGCTTGAACCCAGAGGTGGAGGTTACAGTGAGCCAAGGTCATGCCACTGCACTCCAGCAGCCTGGGTGACAGAGGGAGACTCCATCGAAAAAAGAATCATTAAAAATTTAAATAAATTTGACTATAAATTTGAAATTATAATAAGTTTTCATAGAATACATATGTTTCATGAATAGTTCATCCTTTATGGTAAAGTTTTCAAAGGCATCATAATATGTATTATATGATGCCTTTGATAATATGTATTATATGATGCCTTTGATATACACACACACACAGATATATATGGATACAAACAGACACATATGGATATATATATGTATATATAAAATGCCTTTGATAACTATACTATAAAAACTGATGGGAGTAGAGTAAATGCACTATAAAATTGGAATATTTTCTATGTTTTACATGAAGCATTGTAATATTAGGTATAAATAGACTGTGGAAATTAAAGAATTTATAATGGAATCCTTTAACTGAAGCAAACAATAAAAGTCATGGGCAGCTAAAAATCGAATTGGTAAATTAAGATAGACTTCTACAAAATTAATTAATTCAAACAAAGTGAGGAAAGAGAGCAAAGGAATAACAGACTCAGCAAACAGAATAAAAACAATAATGACGTCGGCCGGGCGCGGTGGCTCAAGCCTATAATCCCAGCACTCTGGGAGGCCGAGAGGGGTGGGTCACGAGGTCAGGAGATCGAGACCATCCTGGTTAACACGGTGAAACCCCGTCTCTACTAAAAAATACAAAAAACTAGCCGGGCGAGGTGGCGGGCACCTATAGTTCCAGCTACTCGGGAGGCTGAGGCAGGAGAATGACATGAACCTGGGAGGCAGAGCTTGCAGTGAGCTGAGATCCGGCCACTGCACTCCAGCCTGGGCTACAGAGCGAGACTCCGTCTCAAAAAAAAAAAAAAAAAAAATGACATTTTAGACTTCAGTTCAGACATATAAGTAATTACATCAAATATGAACAAATTATTACTCTATTTAAATACAGAGATGGCCAGAATGGATAAATAAGAAAGCTCAATTCTGTGTTGTTATTAACTTTAAATACAAAATCCCAGGTAAACCAAAAGTACATGATATATATAAGTGAAAAAAGTATATACAATCAATACTCATCATTTGTAGATTCTCTTTTTGCAAATTCCAAATCAATACTTGAAACTACCAAATCAATACTTACAATGCTTTCATGATCCTTAGCAGACATGTGCAAAGCAGCAAAATATTGAGTTGCCTGATGCACATGTTCCCCGCTGAGGTCAAAACAAAGTGGCTCTCTGACTTCTTGTTTCAGCTTTCATAGTATAAGTAAGTGTTCTTTCGCATTTTATTTAGTGCCACTTTTTTTTTTTTTATTTCTGCGCTTTTGTTGATGATTTTTCTGTTTCAGATTGCTCCTAAATGTAGTGCTGAAGTGCTGTCTGGTGTTCTTAAGTGCGAGAAGGCTGTGAGGCACCTTAAAGGAAATATACGTGTGATAGAAAATCATTCAGTCATAAGTTGTAATGCTGTGGACCATGAGTTCAATGTTCAGGGAAGAATGACATATATTAATTATTATTAGTTAAGCAAAATTAGTTAAATAAATATATTAGAGGTGTCTCTAACAGAAACACACATTAGACAAGGTTATTATTGATAGATGAATGAAAATTTTGTAACCACAGAAACCTAACCCTGTCTTTTCCCTAGAAGCAATGGTATAGTGTTCCTTAATTTAGTGTACATGACAACTTTACAAAACATACTTGTGGAGGTTAGAATCAACTGTACCTTGAAAAGAATAGCTTAAGAATAATTTATTGAGTATAATATCAAGCAAAGTTAAATTTAAGACAATACTATTACCAGAGATAAAGGGGATGCTTTATAATAAAAATGTTAACTAATTGGACTTAGAAAGCATAAATGTTATGTGCCTAATAACAAGGCCTTCAAATACATGAAGCTAAAATTAAATTCACCAATTAAAAGGCAAAATAAAAAAATCTCCATGTGATTGTAGGAAATTTCACCAACCCTTGCTAAGCAATTGATAGAACATTAACCAAAATACTACAAAAGACATAGATAATCATAACAATGATATAAACCATTTTGATCAAATTGAATTTTATGGAACATGTCACCCAATAACAGCAGGAGACATACTATTTCTAAATTAATGTACTTCACCAATATAGTGTATAAGCCTAGTCACAAACAAATTTCCATGGGTTTAAAAATATTGCTGTGACATAGAGCTTACTGTCTGAACAAAATGGAATTAAACTGAAAATCAGCAAGAAGATATCAAGGAGTTACTAAATAATTTGAAAATAAACATCTAAATTATTCATGATTCAAAAATGAAATCACAAGAGATTTTAGAAGTATTTCAGACCAAATGATAGTAAAATTACAGAAGAGCTAAGACAGTATTTTAGAGAAAATTTGTGACTGAAAATGCTTATTTTATAATGAAGGAAAGTTCTAAAAGAAGAAGGGTCTACTGTATTCCTTTAAGCTGATTGACAGTAAAAGTAGAGTAAACCTAAAAAAGTTAAAAATAAGATATAGTAAAGAATTTAGTAGAAACTAATAAAGGGTAAAATAGACACATTAATAAAGCTAAAGTATGATTGCTGAGCAAATCAATACAATTAATATACCTTGGCTTAAATTGATCAAGAAGAAAGAGAGAGAATATACATTTCCTCTGTAAAGAAATAGGGGTTATCACCACAGATACCTCACACATTAAATGAATAACAAGACTATCATGAACAACTTTAAACCAAAACATTTTGGTATCTTAGATAAAATGGACAAATTCCTTGGGAAGTACAACACTCCAAAATTGGCACAAATTAATCTATGGATTCAAACAATCTAAATAAAAATTTCCATAGACTTTTGTAGAAATGCACAAACTAATGTTAAAGGTTTATAGAAATGCAAGAAATCTAGAAAATTCAAAGCAGTTTTGTAAAGGAGAATATAGAGAACTTACACCACCTGTCCTCTAGAATCACACTTGGTTACAGTAATCAAGGGAGTATGGTATTGGTGGAAAAAAAATGTGTGTATATAAATATATATATACACACACTATATATATGTGTATATATATATAAAGTACATACACACAAATATACATTAGATAGATGGATAGATAGATAAATTAAATAAAATAGAGTCCAGAAATAAAAACCTTATATTAGAGGTCAATAATGGCAAAAAGGTAATTCAATGGAAAAATGTCCTTTCAATAAATGTTACTGAAAAAACTGCATATCCAAATAGAAAAAAAAAAAAAAAAAACAGGAAGAAATCTTTGCAACCTTGTAACAGGTATGGACTTTTTATATAGGACACAAAAAGATAAACCAGAAAATAAAAATTGAAGTTAAAATTAATCAAAATTTAAGACTTTGCTCTGAAAAAGATGATATTATGAAAATTAAAAGATAGTAAACTGATCAGAATAAAATATTTGTAATACACATACCAGAAAAAAAGACTTGGTTCCTGAAGATATTAAAAGTCTAATACATAACAATAATCAATTCATAAATAAGGAAAATATAAGAATATGCATGTCACAAAAGATGATCTATGAATAGTTAATAAGTAAATGAAAGGGTTCTCAACGTTACTCAAACACATTAAAACCACTGTATACTCAAAAACATGGTTAGCATTTTAAAAACTGACAAAGTTTAATGGTGACAAAGATATGGAAAGTTACATTGCTGGTGGTAAGGTAAAACAGTACATCTGCTTTGGAAAATGGTGACTACTATTTTATGAAATGATCCAGCACCTACACTCCTCTGTAATTATCAATGAGATATAAAAAAGTATTGACAAATATTTATAGAAGCTTTATTCTTTTTTTATTTTCTAATTATTTATTATTATTTTATGTAATTTTTATTTTAAGTTCAATGGTAAACGTGCAGTTTTGTTATATGGGAAAATTCACTTCATGGAAGTTTGTTGTAGAGATTATTTTATTTGTATAAAAAGTCTTAAGCCTACTATTTATTACTTATTTTTTGATCCTGTCCCTCCTCCCACCCTCCACCTTGCAATAGGCCCCAGTGTGTGGTGTTCTCCTCTGTGTGTCCATGTGTTCTCATCATTTATCTCCCACTTATAAGTGAGAACATGTGGTATTTGGTTTCACATTCCTACATTATTTTGCCAAGGATAATAGTCTCCAGCTTTATCCATGTTCCTGCAAAGGCATGATCTTGTTCTTTTTTATGGTTGCATAGTATTCCATGATGTATATATACCACATTTTCTTTATCCAGTCTATCTTTGATGGGCATTTAGGTTGATTCTTTATCTTTGCCATTGTGAATAGTGCTGCAATGAACATATTATTAAAATGGTCATAATAATCAAGGTAATGTATAGATTCAGTGCTATTCCTATTAAACTACCATTGACATTCTTCACAAAACTGGAATAAACTATTTTAAAATTCATATAGAAGGAAGAAAGAGCTCAAATAGCCAAGGCAATTCTAACCAAAAAGAACAAAGCTGGAAGCATCACGCTACCCAACTTCAAACCATATTATAGGGCTACAGTAACCAAAAAAGCATGGTACTGGTATAAAAACAGACTGTAAATAATAAAAATGAAGTTGATTTAAAATGTATGTACAATATAAACACAATGAAATATTATTCAGGCTTAAAAAGAAATGAAACTCTGACATATGCTACAACTTGGATGAAACTTGAGGACATAATGCTAAGTGAAATAAGCCACAAAAAGACAAATATTGCATGATTTCATTTAAAAATACTTAGAATAGTTGAAATCATGAATACAGAAAATACAGAGATGGTTGTCAGGAACTGGGAGACATGGGGTAATGGATCATTATTCCTTAAAACATATAGAGTTTCAGTTTTGTAAGATTTTAAAAAGTTCTAAAAATAGATAGTGGTGATAGAGCACAACATTATGAATGTCATATCACTGACACTTAAAAATAGTTTAGATGGTAATGTTTATAGTATGTATATTACCACAATAAAAGAAAACAGTTGAAAGGGATTATGTACAGTGACATGCACGGGGACAAAACTATTACAATTGAATATTCATAGTGTCCATTGCTGTATTTTGGAGCATATTTCTGATGGGAGAAGAATTCCATTCTGTGCATCAAGGAGAAGTAAATCCTCTGCTTATTGTTTTATACATCTGCTTATCAATTGTAATTTATGACTCCATGCATCCCAAGTTTTGTTTCTTATCCACTACCTATATACTTCCATTGCCGGGCAATGTGGAACACATTTTGATCCTGTACCTTTTCGTCTATGACATCTAGTTTGTCGTAATATCACATGAGTGGTAGTAGCTGGAAATAGTATTTCTGGAAGGCATGCCTACATATGATGGCTTTTAATTACTCAGCTATGCAGGAAAGTGCCTGCGAACCTTATAAGTATATCCTACCAAACTCAAACCAAATTATCCTCAACTTATTTTCCTTTGTTAGGGTTGACACCACCAGATAGGAGGGGTGATGAAACAGAGGGGACACCATAGTGGGGAACAAAATTAATCTTAGCCAATTATTATTAAATATCCTAATTTACAATATTTATTTTTAAAAACTCTTCATGAATATATTGACATTCTTCTAGTGCCCATCAAAATTTTTTGAAAGGGGTTTTTTCATGTAAGCATTCTTAAAGCTTAAGCTTCATTAATTACACCCCCTCACCCCAAATCCACTTCTGATCTTGCAAAACTAGAGAAGTATTCCCATGTACTATAAGATCATGAAACCAAATTCCCTGGAATTCAAGAGGGGCTGCATAGATGCAGACAACAGAAATATCAGCAGCACCTATGATGGACTGGATGGTAGAAGTCCTTCTCCCCATTTGTAAGCACCACATGGACACTGAGATTTTTGTGTTTCTCTGTCTCGTGAAAAGCAAATCTCAATAATTACAAAGTTTGATTTGTGCACTAACCTGGAAAGCTGTAAATTAGATTTAAGCTGAAATAAAATATTTTAATCTCACACCCAGATTTGTAGCTGAAAAATTGATATAAAAGATAAGAAATGAAATGAACATAGACCCTGTCTTTGTTTCAATCAATACTGAGAAAAGACATTCTCTCCCCCTTCTTTGGTAAATACAGAAAATAAGTGAAAATAGCCTACTTGCTCTAAGAAATGCCTTCTCCTGGAAGATAAGATTGTGAACCTACTTAACAGCTTACTAATCAAAACTTATTCATTAAGAATCTTGTTAACACACTTTCCTTAGTACGCTCATGAACCCAAACATAGTATATCACAATGCAAACCCATTTCTCACCTTGCAAGACCTGCCTAAAAACCACCCAGTCCAGAATTTGAAGCTCTATAATATTCTCCCTTGATTTCCCCTTTGGAGACATGGCCAAAAATTCTATCAAGGTGGTGGTCCCCCTTGCCAAAATGAAACTAGTAAGTTTAGTTTTGCTTGACCAGTAGGGTTTTCTGGTGGAATTTTTGGGAGTTCACAGTTGGCAAAGAGAAAAACAGCAGACAAATAACTGGGAGGTACAAGGCACACACAAAGTCCTCAAATTTTAAACAAGTAGATGTTATTTTTAAAAATATACTCTGTTATGGAATTAGCTGAAAGCAAAGGCTTGGCCCACTTGGAACCCACATATGTAGAAGATAAGTAGTTCTGCTTGTTTGAAGTTCGGACATGGAGAGCAAACAAGGGAAACAACTTTCCAATTTTATCCTATCCAGCAGTCGCAGCAGACACTCTTAGGAATGTAGCAAATATTTCCTGTGGTACCTCTTATTGAAAAAAGATAAGCAAAATAAAGGCCATATTAACTTTTCCTTTCATTTTCCATTGTTGATTAACTGGGAAGATTATTTTAACTGTGGTATAGTTTCCTCATCAGTATAATTACAATACTCTCTACCTTTTAATCATGCAGAAAAGACAGAATGCCTTAGTTCATTTTGTGTTACTGTAGAGGAATAGCTGAGGCTGAGTAATTTACAAATTAAGAAAGTTTACTTGGCTCACAATTCAGCAGACAGTATTAGAAGCATGATGCCAGCATCTGCATCTACTTAGGGCCTAAGGCTGCTCTTACTCATGGAGGAAGGTGACGGGAAGACAGGGTGTGCAGAGATCACACAGCAAAAGAGAAATCAAGAGAGAGCAAGAGGAGAGGTACCAGACTCTTTTCAACAGCCAGCCCTCCTGGGAATTAACAGAGCCAGAATTCACTACTGTTACCCCCAGATAAGGCCTTAATCTATGCATGAGGCATTTGCCCTCATAACCCAAACACCTCTCAACAGGCCCCATCTCCACCATAGGGATGAAATTTGAACATGAGATTTGGAGGAGACAAACATCCAAACTATGGCATAGTATGAGATAATTACTGTTTTAAAATTCTATTCAAATATTTAATAATCATTCAAAAGAGATCTATATTAAAATTGAAATTGAATTATTACTGAGAAATAATGTTCTTACTACCAAAATAATTAATGAAGTCACTTCATGCTATGATGAAACATAGTTTCAATAAATACAAAAAAAAAAAAAAATGACCTGGAGTTATTTTTAAAGGGCTAAAGCTATTTTAATTAAACAATAAATTTTTAGAGTTGGAAGCAATCAGTTTTGGTAAGTCATTTGTATACCAAAAAATAGAATTTACAAACTGAATTTATATAAAGGTCAAGCATAGCACACATCAGTTCAAAAATACTAATTAACGTTTTACCAGTGATTGTATGAGAATATTTATGGATGCAAAATTGAATAGTAGAGATTAAAAATAAGAAGTGTGGGTAGGTTTAATGATTTATTGCTCCCACGCTAATCAGGATTTCTGACTCTTTCATCTCTAAAGCAGAATTAAACAGTCTTTCTTTTCTCTCTATTCTTCTTCTTTCCTCAGCGAATTTGACTATTGATATAACTTTTAATGAATTTATGTTAATAATTAAGAGGGAAATTATAATTGAAAGGGGAAATAATATTCAAGTTAAATTAAAATGATTTTTATGTGTTTATACACCACACATTATTATTTTTGTCAATGAAGTACTTTGCTTCAGAAAACAATAGGTTCTACAAATACAGTTATTTGATTAGATTCATTATTCCACCAGGTCTTTCTTTCAGCATGACAATTGCTTTTGTGCTTAAGGTCATTTGCATATATAAGTTTTGAAATTGAGGCAATTGCAGTAGCATCAAGAAGATTACTTAAGATAATAAAATCCTTTAGGAAATATTTCATTTTTGTAGCCCAATATGCTGACATCAATCTCATTATGTATAAGTACAGTAGGTACAAACAGAAGTATAATAGTCAGATACTTCTTTCTTCAAAAGATCATAGAAATTGAGATCTCAGGGAGACTCTATCTATTTATAAAGGGTAAAGATGCTTTGGGGGAAAAGAAAGTAAGGCCAAAGGAGATTTTCTGATTTTTTTCTCCTAGAGTCACCTGATGTAGAAGAAGAAAAACTAACCAAAGGTTCTCAGCTCTTATTCTCTCCTTTAAGAATAGTTTCAAATGTACAAGAAACAAAGAAGAAAAGTGAGTGGACTTTACAGAAGGGTCTCATGTACCACAGCACCCCACACACACACAAAGTTTCCTTATCATTAACATCTAACGTAAATATGGCACGTTTTTACAATTAATGAACCAAAATCAATATATTACTATTCAGTAAACTCCATAATTGATATTAACTATGAAGTTTAGATAATAATAATATATTAACTCTGTGTTGTACAATTCTGAGTTTGACAAATACACAGTATCATTTATTTACTGTTATAGTATTATACAGAATGGTTTCATTGTTCTAACAATCCCCTATGTTTCACCAATTCATCCGCTAACTCTCTATGTAATTTACCTTTTCCATACAATTAGAATCATATGTCATACATCCTTTTCAGACTGGCTTTTTTAGCCATATGATTTTAAGGTTCCTTTTTTTTTCAGGGGGGCTCTATAGTTTATTTTTATTGCCAAATTATATCCCATTCTATAGTGGTATCACAGTACTTATTCATTCACCTATTGAGGGACATCATCTTTGTTGCTTCTAGTTTTAGAAATTATGAATAAAATTGCTATAAAAATTAGTGTGCAGGCTTTTGGAGAGTCATAGTTTTCAACTCAATCAAGTAGATGGTAAGGAAATTAACAGGGATACATTCTGAGAAATGTGTCTGATATTTCTCAGAATAGAAATGATAGGGTTTGTCTGTGTCTCCATTCAAATCTTAACTTGAATTGTATCTCCCACAGTTCCCACATGTTGTGGGAGGGACCCATGGGGAGCTAACTGAATCATGGGGGCTGGTCTTTCCCCTGCTATTCTCATCATAGTGAATAAGTCTCACCAGATCTGATGGGTTTATCAAGGGTTTCTGTTTTTACTTCCCTCTCATTTTCTCTTGCTGCTGCCATGTAAGAAGTGCCTTTGGCCTCCCATCATGATTGGGAGGCCTCCCCAGTCATATGGAAGTGTAAGTCCAATTAAACCTCTTTTTCTTTCCAGCCTCGGTTATGTCTTTGTCAGCAGCATGAAAACGGACTAATACATTGTCATTACACATTTTGTCATGTCAGCAATATAAAGTGTAGTTACACAGATCTAGATGGTATAGTTTACTACACACCTAGCCTATATGCTGTAGTCTTTTGCTATTCGGCTAAAAACCTGTGCAGCATGCTTCTGTACTGAATACTGTGTGCAATTGTAATACAATGGTAAGTACTTGTGTCTCTAAACACATCTAAACAAAAAAAAGAAATAGATATTATACTTGGTATCATACTTTGGTATTATAATTTTATCAAACCAGCATCATACATTCTGCCTGTTTTTGATCAAAGTATGATGTGGCTCATGACTGCACGTCCAATAATGATTTAGTTTTCTCTTATGTCTAACATTAATCCCTACTGTGGGTAGCATTTTGAAATGCTACCCAATTAATAAGTAACCTCCGTTAAATATTAAACCATATTTGAATATTTTCAAATTCTAACCATATAATCTTCTGTAGATTAAATTACTATGATTATTTCTGATTTTTACTTAAATAATATTTTTTTTAAAAATTGGTTAATTTTCTTACAATGTTAATTACCTCTAAAAGATTTACAGCCAAATTTAAATTAACTGTTATGAACTTAGCAATGTACCATTTCAGTTTATGATATTTTAAAAGCAGAAAAATCTTACCACTTATATACAATTTAGGACATGAAATTTCATAACATATACAAAAATTATAAATATAGAACCCAAATATTTCAAGTTCACAGTAACAATCAAAGTACCTATATTTTTAAAATATTTAACATTTAGAAAAATATATGTTTGTAATACTGGGAGAAATATTGGTGACAATATTTACAGTGAAAATTGTGTCTTAATTGTAGAGTTCATCTAAAACAATTAAGTGAATTTGACAATTAGCTTGATCTTACTAGTGAATTAGATGGAAAATAATCTGCATTTCTATGTATCAATAATGAATAATCTGAAAAAATAAGAGATCAATCCCATTTATAATAGCTGCAAAAATACCTAGGAAAAATTTTTCCAGAGAAGTAAAACGTCTCTACAGTGAGAACTATAAAGCATTGATGAAAGAAATTGAAGAGGAGACACAAAATAATGCAAAGATATTCTGTGTTCATTAATTGGAAGAATCAATTTTCTTAAAATCATCGTACTACCAAAAGTGATCTGTAGATTCAATGCAATTCCTACCAAAATACCAATAACATTTCCCACAAAAATAGAAAAAAAATCACACGGAACCACCAAAGACCCTGAATACATAAAGCAATTCTGAGCAAAAGGAATAAAGTCATGTGCATCATATTGCCTGACTGCAAATTATCCCACAAAGCTATCATTACCAAAATAACATGGTACTGGCATAAAACAGACATATAAACCAATAGTACAGACTAGAGAACCCATAATTAAATCGACGGATTTACAGTCAGTTCATTTTCAACAAAGATGCCAGGCACATACACTGGGGAAAGAACAGTCTCTTCAACAAATAGTGCCAGGAAAACTGAATATCCATATGCAACATAATAAAACTAGAGCTCTATCTCTCACCATATAAAAAACAAAATTGAAATAGATTAAAGACATAAACATAAAACTCGTAACTATGAAATGACTAGAAGAAAACATTGAGTAAATGCTTCAGGACATAGTTTTGGGTGAAGGTTTTTTGAGTAACACAGCAAAAGCAAAAGGCATCCAAAGCAAAAATGGACAAATGGTATTACATCAAGTTAAAAAGCTTTTTCACGGCAAAGGAAACAATCAAGTGAAGAGACAACCCGCAGAATGAAATAAAATATTTGCAAACTATCCATCCGGCAAGTGATTTATCTAGAATATGTAAGGAACTCAACTCAATTGCAATAAAATCCCACAAATAATTTAATTAAAAAAGAGCAAAAAGTCTGAATAGACATTCCTCAAAGAACTACAAATGACCAGCAAGTATATAAAAAAATTCTCAATATCACTAATCGTCAGAGAAATGCAATTAAAAAACCACAGTAGGTTATCATCTCACCCCAGTTAAAAGAGCTTTCATCAAAATGAGGTAAAAATGAATGCTGATGAGAATGTGGGAAAAGAGAAATGCTTGTACACTGTAGGGAGAAAAGAAATTAGTACAACCACTATGGAAAATACAATGGAGATTTCTCATAAAACTAAAAATAGAACTACCATATAATCCAGAAATCTGACTGCTCTGTATATATCCAAAAGAAAATAAATCAGTATATTAAAGAGATATCTGCACTCCCATATATATTGCAGCAGTATCACAATATCCACCATATGGAATCAACATAATCTGTATCCATCAACAGATGAATTGGAAAAGAAAATATGTTACATACACACAATGGAATATTACTCTATAATAAAACACATGAAATTCTGTCACTTGCAACAACATGCATTAAGAGAAATCCTGGCATTATGCTAACTGAAATAACTCATGCATACCAAGACAAATATTGAGTGTTCTCTCCTATGTAGTAACGAGAAGAACAGATCTCATGGAAGTAGAGAGTAGAAAGATCGTTACCAGAGACTGGGATAGTAGGTGTGGAGGGATAAATAGGGGCTGGTTAATGGTTACAAAAATACAGTTGAATAAAAGAAAGAAAATCCAGTGCTCAGTAGCACAACAGGATGACTACAGTTAGCAATAATATATTGTGCATTTTAAAATAACTAGAAGAGTGATTTGGAGAGTTCCCCTCCCCGCCCCCCCGCCCCCCCCACACACAATGATACATGTTTGAGGTGATGAATATCTCAATTATCCTGTTTTGATCATTACACATTGTTTCCTTGTATGAAAATATCACATGTATCACATAAATATGGACCATTATTATGTATGCATACAAATTTTAAAAAAGAAATACAATATAAATTTTCTGTTAACTTTATGGCAGCATGCATCTGCCCAGGGCAGAATCATTTTAAAGAAGAATAAAGAAAAATAAAGATTTACCTTCTTCTGCACCCCGATGACACACTCAGTTTACATAAGGTATATGTGGTTGACTCTAGTCAGTACTTAAAAACAATTTTGCAAATTGGTTATGCAATTACAAATGACTTTTAACTTCTCAAAACTTTTAAAAAGATACAATGAGAATCTGAGCCTGGATCTTCCAGTTGCATGTCCAATTGACATGATTCTAGATGAGAAAAGAATAAAAATATCTAGAGAAAGGATCAGCAATACTTCAATCACTAAATTAACCAGATGCAAATGAGAAATGTAAAAAGAATTATAGGGATAGAAAGAATAGCAAAAAGATAGGACACCAAATAAACAAGATGCAGTAAGGTAGAGGAAGGTGTTTCCTTTGACTCCAGATTGATTTGATTTTTTCAAAAAATTTGTACTCAAATATTTGCAAAAAGGCTTATGCAGGCACACAGTCAAAGACAGATATGCAGGTTCTTTGAGCTGAGAATGCATCTAGAAATTAGGACTAAGAGTTTTATTCTATAGAAAAAGGAATTAAGGTTAAGAGAGATTACATGACCTATAAAATTCACATGGATGGCAAAACCATGGTCAATTCCTGGTAAGAACATAAACTATAGGAACAAGTAATTTGCAAGCAAACTGATCAGCATTTTATTATGATAGTTAATCACACTTAGGGCATGCTTCAGTAGATGAGCATTTTTCACATAACATACATTTTTATAATTTATCATACATGATGAAGAATCCTTAAAAATAACATAAAATCACATCATCTCTATATAAAGACCTTTTCGACATGTATTTTAGTTAAAACTACTTTAGTTGAGGAGAGACCTTATGAATATAACAACTAAAAATCATAAAAGACTATATTTCAAATACAACTAGCAAAAATCATCATGTATTGCTTCAAAATAAAATAGATTAAGTGTAATCTTCAAATTAGGTGAAGAGATACAGATACTGACTGGGTAGAGCTAATATAATTTGCTAAAGGTAGGCTTCTTTCCTTCTCTAATTAAAATTAATCTTCTCTAAAAATCTTTTGCTCTATGGAGGACACCATATTTTAAGCAATCCATCTTTTTCTCCCTCAGCCTGATGATGTATTATATTAATATATCATTAAAGAGACAGCTTTCAGAAATGATGTATTAGTACAACACATGACTGGAGAAATAGTGAAGATGCATGACTCATTATAGTTCATGCTAGTCCTTGAAGAAGGGGACTTACTTTGTTGAATGAGTTTCTTAAATGTGTGGACCATAGCAGTGGCATATCTGACCACCAATACATTATCCCAAGTAGTTAAAAATTAAAATACACAGAAAAATTTAGCAAAGTGTGATAATTAGAATTTTGTCTTTGATAGCAGTCAAAGATTATGGAGGGATTCTTGTTAAAACTGAGGAATTAAGTCAATGAAACTGAAACAATTTTCAAATCTCTCTAATTTACTACCTGTCATTCTTTAATAGTATTTAGATGAGGAAAACATTGCTTTATCAATTCTGTTTATTTAACATCACTAATGTGTCATATTTGTAAGTCTCAGGCATTATGTAGAAATTCATGACATAAAAATAACATAACTTACCACTATTGGCATTACCAAGAAATAAAATGTAGCACTGTAGAAATAGCCTTAAAATTTAAATTAGCTTAACTTGACCTTTATAGAGTTGAAAAGACAAGGTTTGTTTTTTTGTTTGTTTGTTTGGTACTGGATGTATAGTGTTTCAACACTAAAGTGCAAATTAACCAATACTCATAAGGTCAAGTAAAAAATCAACAGCCAGAAAATGTGTTGTTTAAATTGTTTTCTCCATGTCCACTTCTGGCCATGTGTATATTCCTTCCATTGTATGACAATCATTTTTCTGTCCATGGGTTATCAAAGTCTTTTATGAACTGCTAAATTGCTGATTGCTTTTACATTGTAAAATGCAAAGAAAATATAAGATAATAAAATCACTATAGGCCGCCTTCTTCTCGGTTCACTTAATGCCTCCCTTTCTCTCTTTCTCTCTCTCTCTCATGCTCATGCATGGATGCTCTCTCACTCTCACTCTCAGTTATAAATTTTAACTTTAAAGTTTCACAGCAAATGTAAGTTATAGGTGAATTACAAATATTTTCTAAAATAAAGAAACCAATTTTATTTCGTTTAGTTTTTACCTTGGCAGAAAATAAACATATAAAGAACTTACAAAAGTTGGGATGATGAGTTTTGCTTGGTGGAATGTTTTAAAGCAACTTAATAAACTAAATAAAAATTTAGATTCAAATAATGGTTCCTTGGAATTGCTATATAAATGATTTTCTATAATGGTTCAAATGAAAAAATAATGTTTTATGACAAACAGTTAATCTTTCAGTAATCTTTACTTGTATCACTATTCTGCAATGCTTACAAGACATCATTAGAACAGTATTATGCACATTAAGGCTCCAACATGACCTACCTCACTCAGATTTTATAAACTATATAAGAAAATCACTTAATTGGCAATTCTGAAACAACTGTAAAATTAGAGTTCAATACAATTAGTGTCATTATAAATATGCATGTTTCTAAGCATTTAACTTTAAAAGACGAGAGATTGATGGACCTTTATTACATTTTTTGAAACCATTTCCTTTAGGGAAATGGATAGAAGAGAATTTTTGGTGTGTCTTAGAAAATCCTTGCTGGACTCTCAAAACAAAATAAGTGTACTATTTCCTCTGTCCAAATTTTTCAGAACTTTCCTGTTTTGAAGTGCCTTTTTGTGTGTACCCCTGTTGTGAACTATATCTTGCTTTGGCAGTTCACTTCCATGCCCTCATGCCATATCTGTCTAGCATAAATCCCAAAGTTTGCCTCAGCTAAACCTCTCTATCCCAGGAACTCACATATCAACAAATTGTCACTGAATGAATCAAATATGTGAACATCTCCATAAAATGTATCAATTTCATAAAATTAAGAACTAGGTAAATAAATTAGAGATCAAAGGGGTAATTTACTTAAGAGAAAAGATGTTTCCCTAAGAGCTTCGCTAACAAATCCACATCTAACAGAATGGTTAGGGTAAATTGTTACTTATTGTATAGATGCTATATAATTACTTGTTGACACTTGTATAAATTTTATTTAAAAACTTGTACAAATGATTTCACTAGTCAAAATTAGAAAATATTTTATAAAAAATGAATTTTTATAATGTTGAATATGTGCAGATAAAAGGTCTATTTGGCTGAAAAATATATTTTAATTACTTGTGAACTTTTTCAAATGTTTTCTGGTAGTATTTGTACAGTGTTTTCTTAAAAGTGTTGTAACTTGTAGAATAATGGCATTTGCTCTAAATCTATCTCTGTGATTTACTGATCAAAGGTAATTCAGCTTTCTAAGTAGAGGAAATCAAATTCGACATATTGCTTTCATTCTGTAGGTGATCTAAAGAGAAAATTTATGCAATTTCTAATTCTTTTGAGGTTATGATTTGTGTTTGATATCCCCTCCTCAAATCCACCCCTTCTTAGGATTAATTTGAATGAATTTAATTCACATTAATTCTAAGATTCTGGATTCTATGGATCATGTAAGTTGGTTATTCAGATGAAAGTGTCATGTTTACCAGGAAAATGCATGCAACAATATGGAAAACCTCAAACTACTATTATGGGGAAAAGGGTCAAAGAGGCATTAAGGGGTAAAGAAGGAAGAATATTGGAGGAAGTGATGTTTTTATTTTGTAATATGTGGGAATGAGAGGGCAAATGGTGAGAATAATTTGAATAATAGTCTTGGTGTCTAACACAGCCCACTAGATTAATATTTATATGATGCTCTGTCAATTTCCAAACTGTAAATGTCTTCAGCTATCTCTCCTGTCATGGAATTTTGTATGTATAAGTCTATGTTTCCTTTTTTCTGACTGTAATTGCCATTCATCCTTACCTACCCACATCTGTTTCATGATGCTCCATGAAATCCCCGTTCCTTACCAAGGAGCTCACTAGTTCTCCTTTATCTGAACCCTGTAAGCATTCTTATTTCCTCATAACTCTCCAGACACTTTCCTGGAGACACCTATCTTCTCTGAGGCCATCATATCTTCTTTAGCACTTTGCAGTGGACACTCTTTATTATTTTCCAACCCATGAAAATAAGAATCATGCATGAAATTATTACTTCTAAAAGCAGATGTGTTTTGACTCCTCTCACTTTTTGCTGTTTTCTGTCCCCATACTTTCCGCTGATTTGCTGGCCTCCTTTTGTTCTCTTCACATATTGAAGATCTCACTGCCTTCCTTTTCTCTGGAACCATTACCCAAGCTATGGCTTCATCAGGAGGGTCTTCAACAGTTCAATGAACAACCTCTGCTTCATTTTCAGCGTCTTGAACTTCCACTGCACCTCCCAGCCCTAATCCTTCCATGCAGGAGACATGGAAGCTGCAAAGTAGAATAGTCAAATCTGTCACCCTCTAATACCAACCTACAGACCTCAGGGTTCACATTATATTCGGCCCTTCAACATCACTGGGACCTCTAGTCCCTTTTCACTCCATGATCACTACAGTTTCATCCTATGTTTTCATATTTGTAGTTTTTGGCATAGATCCCCTTGTCCATTACTTAAACCATGTGCTTGACAATTTCTAAATTTCTCTACTTTTCCATCTTTCTGTATGCAGTTAAAGCAGCAAATTCCAAATGTTTGCTTTCTTCTAGGCCAGTGATTTTCAAACATTTTTGTCTAAAAATACTTTTAAACTTAAACATTATCAAGGACTACAAGTAGTTTTTTTTCTTATTCTTAGGTTATATCTGTCAGTATTTATCATAGCAGAAATTAAAACTGTGAAATTAAAAAATAAATATTAAAATAATAAATAAGAATAAACCCATTACATATTAACAAAAACACGGTTTGACATAAAATAACTATCTTATCAAAAACAAAGCAAAATAATTGAAAGAGTAGGCTTGTTCTATGTTTTTTGCAAGTTTCTTTAATGCCCAGCTAAATAAATGGTAGCTAGATGACATATGCCTATCTGACACATCATCTTTTGGCTATTTTTCTACTTTATTACACATGACTTTTTTCTCTTACCAAGCCCAGCAGATTCCAATTGTTCTCTTTCAGTTTTTTGACTCACCATTGCAGACGATTTTTTTGAGCCAGCATTAACAAATTTAAAACAAAAGAAAAGAAATAAGAAATAAGCTCATTAATTTCCCTTTACCACTCCCTCGCATTCATTTTTGTTTATCTGGAATTATGACACTAAATAATATGTATTAGAAAAAGAGAAAATACTTTGTTGTTGTTAAATTTAGCTCTGTGGACACAAAGCAAAACTCCATGTCCCAATCTCCTCTACCTGGTCCTGATGTAGAATAATCTCAAGACTGAATATTTTTCTGGATGAATACGAATGACATAAAATTTGATGCTGATGCTCCTTTTACAAACTTTGCTGACTTGAACTCTTGTTGTGATTGTTTGATATATTTTTAAGGCATAAAATAAAATAAGTCACATTCTGTAGCAGCTTCATCTGTGACCCAGATATTTAACTGAAGGGCTCAGTCCTACTGGCTTCCTGTTAGATTGCCAGCTCCTCAAGAAGCCCATTCTCCCAAAAGATTGGTCTCAGTGATTACTGCCATTATGGTGTTATTTTGTAACACTTGACTAGAAATATTTGGCATCAAATTACTATTGACTGAACTTTTTTGTATTCCCTAGGGGAACAAATTTGACTCAGCAAATTCCCTTTATTGGGCCCCTCACAACCTGGATGGGACGATGCTACTTCTTGGTTAAAATCAACTCATATTTCAAATGTAGTTTTGCCTTTCTTTCCTGTTCCTAGTGCTTCAGCACCAATATCCAAGCAGTTGTATAGAGTATTTGAGCCCCCAGCATGGATTCTGTTAAACTCTTCACTGAAGCAGGCAGGAGACCTACTGTCTCAGTATATTTGGTATTGTTATAAAGGAATATCTGAAGCTGGGTAATGTATAAAGAGAGAGGTTTCTTTGGTTTATGGTTCTGCAGGCTGTACAAGAAGCAGCTGCCAACGTCTGCTTCTGGTGAGGGTTTCGGGCAGCTTCAACTCATGATGCAAGGTGGAAGGGAACAATTATGTGCAGAGACCACGTGGTGAGAGAGGAAGCAGGGGAGAGCGGAGGGAGGTGCCAGGCTGTGTTTTAACAGCCAGCCCTCATGAAAACTAAGAGTGAGAATGCTTTCTTTTTTTTTTAATTTTTTGAGACGGAGTCTGGCCCTGTCGCCCAGGCTGGAGTGCAGTGGCCGGATCTCAGCTCACTGCAAGCTTCGCCTCCCGGGTTTACGCCATTCTCCTGCCTCAGCCTTCCGGGTAGCTGGGACTACAGGCGCCCGCCACCTCGCCCGGCTAGTTTTTTGTATTTTTTAGTAGAGACGGGGTTTCACCATGTTAGCCAGGATGGTCTCGATCTCCTGACCTCGTGATCCGCCCGTCTCGGCCTCCCAAAGTGCTGGGATTACAGGGAGAATGCTTTCAATCCCACCACCCTCCACAAGGAGGGGCATTAATCTACTTTTGAGGAATCTGCCCCCATGACCCAAAGAACTCACAATAGGCCCCGTCTCTTACATTGGGGATCAAATTTCAATATAAAATTTGAGAAGAAAACATATCAACTATAGCATTTGGCTCTAGCCCTCCAAATTAATGTCCTTCTCACATTGAAGCATACAATCATCCCTTTGCAATAATCTCCAAAAGTCTTGTTTGTTCCATTATCAATTCAAAAAAGTCCAAAATCCAAAATTTGAGACTCAAGGCAATTTAGTCATGAACCTGTAAAATCAAAAACACATTAGTTACTTCAAGATGTAATGGTTGAAGAGGCATTGGGTAGACATTCTCATCCTAAAAACGAGAAGTTGGCCAAAAGAAAGGAGTAATAAGCCCGATGCAAGCCCCAAACTCAGCAAGGCAGACATTAAATCTTAAAGTTTCAAAATAACTTGCTTCCTGGGCTTTACTAGGTACTGCTGTAGTAGAGGATTTCTGAAGAGGCTCTTCTCTTCTGGCAGGCTACTGCCTGGGCACCTATGCATTCCAATACATCCTCTGAAATCTCAGTGGAAGTCACCAAGCTTCCATCACTCTTGCATTCTGTGCAACTCTGCAGACAACACCACATGGCTGCCAAGACTTACTGCTTTTGTTCTTTGGAGCAGTGCCCAAAATGTACCTGGGGCTATTTGAGCTGAGGCTGAAGCCTGAGTAGTGAGGGTATAAGGCGCAGCATCCTGAGGCAGAGCAGGGGAGCGGCACCTCCATCCTGCCCCTGAAACCATTCTGTCTTTCTGAGCCAGAGGGCCTGTCATGGGAGAGAAATAACTGAATATTTCTAAGCCTATTTCCATATTCTTTGAAACCATTTTCCATCAACATTAACAAGCAACACTTCTTTCTGCAAGTAGAAATGAATAAAATATTGCCTTGCATTATCGTAATAGAGTCTGCAAGACAAAGATGTAAATCTAAAATTAATATAAATGCTTCAGAGCTGGATCTTTTTACAAGTTATTTATTTATTAGCTATCCCTCCTTCTGCTTTATGAATATATCTCCAGTTTTATACAGGCACTAGTGTGGCCAGTCCCAGGGGATTTATTATGAAGGGTTCATCATCATCCCTTTCCCTGAGGAATATACTCACTTTAATCACGTGCAGTTAATGGTGGTTAATATGACAAGCTTCCTTTCAGTATCATGTTGGGGCAGGTCTACTAGGAGGATGCCAGGAAAAAAATTCCGCCTTTTACCTAAAGGGACAGGAGTGTAAAGAGGTCTTACTTTGCTATCTCTTCTTCCTTTATATGTTTGAAAACTGCTTTGAAAATGTAATATATGGAGATCATTTTGTGTCACCTGGGAGATAAAAATCACTGGGATGTCAACCTTTACCCTGTTATGATTGAGTTGCAAAAGCAACCCTGGAAATTTCTCTTCCTAGACTTCCTTCAAGTGACCAGCAAACATCATAATGTGATCAATCAGAATTGCTAAAATTGCTATTGCTTGTCTCTAGAAACACCCATAATTTAAAATTTTTATTGAGAGCTTACTCTATGTCAAGCTCTATTATAAATTATTTGCATGCACTAATTAACTTAATTTTCAAGACAATTCTTTGAAATATGCATTATCTCTATGTTATGCCTGAAGAAAATTAGTCCTAGAGAAATTGATCAAGGTCCCATAGCTGGTAAGTGGCAGAAACAAAATTACAAGCAGGCCAAATAAAGTGTTTTCAGGCATAAAAAAGATGAAGAGGCCAGGCGCGGTGACTCATGCCTGTAATCACAGCACTTTGGGAGGCGGACCCCCTGAGGTCAGGATTTCAAGGCTAGCCTGGCCAACATGGTGAAACCCTGTCTCCACTAAAAATACAAAAAGTTGCAGGGCCTCATGGCAGATGCCTGTAATCCCAGCTACTCAGGAGGCTGAGGCAGGAGAATCGCTTGAACCCAGGAGGCAAAGGTTGCAGTGAGCCGAGATAGCAACACTGCACTTCAGCTGGGGCAACAGGGCGAGACTCTAAGAAAAGAAAGAAAAAAAAAAAGATGAAGAATTCATAACCTGGAGACCTGAATTTCAAAAAAAAAAAAAAAAAAAAGAAAAAATTTAAAAGAAGTTCTTCAAGAAGACAGAAAATGATCCCAAATGGAAATGGAAATCTAGATCTACACAAAGAAACAAAAAAGCACTTAAAAATAGGCAAAGATATTACTTTTTCTTATGATTCAAATTTTCTTAAAATATAACTAATGATTAAATAAAAATAATTTCAATATAGTGAGTTTATAACATATGCAAGTAGCATCAATAGCACAAGTGTGGTCAAGGTGAGAAAAATGAAAACATGCTATTGTAAGACACACATTTTATGTGAAACTGTATAATGTATAAACTTCAAGTGAACTTAGGCTGTGATAGGTTAAAGATGAATACTATAAATCCCCAAGTGACCACTAAAATAATAAAACAAAGAGTATTAGCTGAGAATTTAGCAATAAAACAATAAATTATTACACACAGCAATGTGAATGAATCTCCAAATATTTATGCTGAGCACGAGGCACCAATAAAAAGATTCTAGAAATGGATTTGCTTATTTTTTATAATTAACAGTATATTATTATTTTTAAAATGTCAGTGAGAATTGATTGAGGTAGATACAGTAAATGAAATCTCTTGAGGAATTCAATTATCAAGAGAAAGAGAAAAAATGATAGCTAAATTTAGATGAATATAGAGTTGAAGGAGATAACATGTCTATTTAGTTATAAGGAACCAGAGGAAATAATAAACTCAGAATATAAGAACTGGGGAAAATCCATGTGTGATTGGCTCAGTGGCCAGGCAAGTGTTGACGGGAGTGAATAGCATTAGGAAAATTTTCTTGGACATCTGAATGAGATTTGCAGTGTATGTAGAGGTGTGCTCATGGATGGATCCAGTAAGTTGGAAGAACTCGTATTTGAACACTGCTACGGTCTGAATGTTTGTGTCTCTCCCAAAATCTATTGCATGCAAGCCCCAACTGTACTTGAAGGTGTGGCCTTTGGAGCTGCTTTGCCCTTTTCACTATGTGAGAATGAAGTGAAAAGATGCCACCTATGAATGAGGAAATGGACCTCTTTCTCCTTATACCAAAATAATTTCTTCTTACTTATTATGCTTAGTATACATAGTGTTTTAATCTTAATTTTCATAATATCTGCAAATGATCAATCATTGCCTCATAGTATTTTTCCACTTACATTAACTTTATGTGCGTCATTTAGATTTCTGTTTTAAGAATTTACATTTTTCTATTTTTCTCTTGATGCCATAAAACTCCCTCAATTTTTTCGCCTTTCCTTGTCTTTTGTGCTATTTCTTTAAAGTTTATCTTGCAGGCTACAGATTCTTCATTCCACTGTTTCTGCTTTTTGTCTCTTATTTTTTAATTTAAATATTTTTCAAAACAACATTACGTACATAAATGTTACATCCTGTTTTTTGTTTGTTTGTTTGTTTGTTTTGAGATGAAGTCTTGCTCTTGTCCTCCAGGCTGGAGTGCAATGGTGCAGCCTCGGCTCACTGCAACCTCCTCCTCCCGGGTTCAAGCAATTCTCCTGCCACAGCCTCCTAAGTAGGTGGGATTACAGGTAAAGGTGTGAACCAACCCACCCTTCCTACACCCTGTTTTTAAATATTTCAGTGTCTAAAATGCTTTGGCGACTCTATCTTGATTGTTTTTATTATCATCATCATTATTATTACTACAGCTTAGTGGAATTTCTTCACTGTTGTGCTTGGATATATTTTTTGGCTCTTATTTTGCTAACCCATTTGATAGAAGTCTTGAGCAGACAAGAGTGCAGATTCAGTTGGTGTCTGTAGGCATGGTGTGGAATGGGGCTACTACACCTAGGTATATTCAAATTTAATCTACCAACATGGAATGTCCCAATTACGATGGTAATATTATATCAAATCAAGAAATATTGTGAGACCAGGCTTCTCTCACAACTTCTTAGGGGAAATTATATTGTCGTAGTTTTGGTTATTTATTTTTATCACACATAGAGCCTGAGGATAAAAACAAATGTTTCCTGGTCGGCTGTTTCAAATAGATGGTTGCTTTCCTTTTAAGAAAATGTGTGTCTCTGTGTGTGTGTGTGTGTGTGTGTGTGTAGTTAATACCACACTTCTAGGTAGGGCATACTTTTTAAGAGTCCCAGTTTTATGTGTGGATTTAAGGTTATCTGTCTTAATTTATTAGGCCAAGGCCCATGGTCATAATCTCTATATGCTGTTAATATCCAAAATTTAATTTCCTATATTTGGTAGCAACCCAAAGGGCAACCCCAGCTTCCAGATCTGCTTATTATTTTGCCTTCGCACACAGATTCCTGTGGGTCTTGTGAAATAGCAAAAATCGTGGTAGAAGGAGCCTCTTGAGAATTTCTGATACATTCTTCTGAGCTGGTCTGAGTTTCTCAGATCATCTATAAATGTATTCAACCTCTATGTGTTTTGTATCAGAAGAGCTGGTTTACCTTGTTGATCATAACCAGAAGTCAGCCTTGGCAGGCTTGGTTTTTCTTTGGTTTTTTGGGTTTTTTTTTTTTTTTTTTTCTTGGAGATGGAGTCTCGCTCTGTCACTCGGCTGGAGTGCAGTGGTGCGATCTCGGCTCACTGCAACCTCTGCCTCCCAGGTTCAAGTGATTCTCCTGCCTCAGTCTCCTGAGTAGCTGCGACTACAGGCACATACCACAACACCCAGCTAATTTTTATATTTTTAGTAGAGACGGTGTTTCACCATGTTGGCCAGGATGGTCTTGATCTCTTTGTGATCTGCCCACATCAGCCTCCCAAAGTGTGGTGGGATTAGAGGCATAAGCTACCTCCCCTGACCAGCGGGCTTGATTTTTATGAAAAAGTACATATTAAAAAGTAGAAAAATGGTTTGCAAAAAGAACAAGCCATTCTTATTTAACCAAATGGTTCAAGGAAAAGAATGCAGTGTGTGTGTGTGTGTGTGTGTGTGTGTGTATGTAGTTTAGTTTTTGGAGTTAATGTTTTCATTAAATGATATCTACATGTCTAGTTTCTAGTTTCCACTCTTAGCAGGATTTTGTTAACTGTTTTCCCTTGTTTTAAGTTAATTTTCTCATAAAGACATTTTCAAAATTTGAATATGCAATGATTTATAAAAACATATGGGTCAATGGCCATTAACTTCAACAAAAAATAATTAATTAGGAATACTTTTACTTTTTTTTTTTTTCCCCAAAAACTTAGTGAATTTCTTTGAGGACACTTAGAAGTCTCAGTATTTAAAATTTTTAAACTGAATTTAGATTTTTTCTTATTTTCTTTCATGAACCTGAAGTAGAATTGAATGTAGGAAAAGAAACCACAGAAATAAAACAGTATAGATAAACTGGCTCTGAGTTTATTATTTTCACAAGAGGGAAAATAAAAATCTATTTTTGAAATCATTGAAATTCAGACTTTCAGTTTTATACATGCCATGGGATACCTTCATAGCAGTCAATATGGTGCAAATATTTTATTGCTCAGCTGGAAATGTTAAAATTAAAAAAGCATCTGAAAATGACAAGTTTAAAGAATTCCATTAGAGAACTTAAAATGCAGCATAACTCAATCAGCATCCAGAGCCTTAATTAAAATTTTACTATTGGAAACCACTATGGATTAAGTGCCCTAGAAAGTAAATTCTCCTTCATGTATATGAACCAATTACTTAAAAGAAAGGAGTGGGGGATATCGAAGAATTCTGATCAAACCAATAAAAACATAGGCAGGAAGATGAAATTATTGATTACATTTAAGTCATATTAAAATGCCATTAAATTTCTTCATAGTTGACTAGTCTAGTAGAGAGCATTGCCAACATATTTATGTTTCTATAATAATAAAAATAGATGGAAAAATAATGCATTTTGAAGAAAGTGCTTATTTGCATATTTTAAATGGCAGAGATACAAAAAAGCTGACTGAAAATTTTAAATCAATTCAACAGGAATTTTGTTGGCAAGTGTGTCATCTTATATACTAATGTACAACTGAACTACCATATTAGGTTGTAAGATGTTCAGCACAGAGTCGGGTAACTTGATGCTCTCCATCTTTTGGTGTCCAGTACTAAGTGATTTTAAAAAAAATTGTAGCTAGACATAATAGACATAACTACTGTCTTAGAATTGTGGTTAGGCTCGTAGTAGTACTGTGATGCAGGGCTACACATATTGGAGCAGTTGGTTTCAGAATACCTATGATCTTGTCAAATAAGGAACTGCCACAGAGTAATGACAAGCACAGGTAATGGAGAACTTCTTTTAAGCACAAAGCATGGAGCTTAGCCCTGAAGTGTAGGCACAGCATGGCCCTGGATAGCTGAACCTGATGCAGAGGCTGAGAGCAGACAGCTCACAGAGCACATGCGGTGGTGAGAAGCAGCCTAAGCCTGCAGATGTAAGAAGCCACAGGTCCTGCAGAGGTGAGCCTCATAAATCAATGAGCAATCCTCATGTGTGCTCAGATGGGCATTCCTGCTGAGTCATTGATCTTTTTATCCAAACCCAAGCTGATGGCAGTAATCATTGATTGCATTGCTATATTTAAAATGTGAATCTTCAAAATAGCAAGTTTATTTAATAGATCATTTTAACTATGAAACATCAAAAACATTAAATTTCTTAAAATATTTTCAAATGTATCAAAGAAAATTAACTTACATGAACTCAGTTCAACATTTAAGAATATCTTATTAAGATAAAAAAAAAATAGAGAAATACTGAAATTTTGACCAGTGTTTTGTTTTGTCATAGGGGTTACTGTGAGCCAGCATTTAAATACTAATTAGCTGCAGTAAAATATTTACTGAAAGACCATTCAGCATTTGAGAGCATGCATACCAAAATGGAGGCTACAAATGAGGGAGTAAAATTCACTTCTATATAACAATAATGGTAAACATGAATTGCCAGTGAAAATCACATGCTCTTAAAATCAGAGCTACAGGTTTCCAAAGCACACCGTCTCCACTCACGTGTTTGAGTATGCTTACAACAATGCATGCTTCTGTTAAAAGTACATATGTTACAAAAATATTTTTATGAAATAGAGCACTCTTAGGATATATGCAGAGATTGTGACCAACTAACATACCTTTCCTTGTCTTTACACAAAAGAGTTGTCTTAGGCTGAACTTTCTTTCGTATCATTTCGATTGTGATAAATAACACATTAGACCTGCCCTCTTAAAAAATGTTTAAGTATACAGTACAGTATTGCTAATTTTAAGTAAAATTTTGTATAGCAGATATCTAGGATTTTTCATCTTGTGTGACTCTCTACCCATTGAACAGCAACTTCTCATGGCTCCTTCCTCTCAGCCACTGAAAACCACAATTATACTTTCTGCTTCTATGAGTTTGGCTACTTAGATGCTTCTCATATAAGTGGAATCACACAGTGTTTGTCCCTTCTGTGACTTTCTTATTTTAGTTAGCGTAATGTCCTCAAGGTTTATCCATGTTGTAGCGCATTACAGGATTTACTTTTGTATGGCCAAATAATACTCCATTGGTATCTGCACAGCAAAAAAATTATGTATCTGCACAGCAAAAGAATCAATCCGTAGAATAAAATGGCAACTTATAGAATGGGAGAGAATATTTGTAAACCATATATCTGAGAAGGGGTTACTATCTAAAAAATTTAAAACAAATTTTAATTTTCTATAAATTTATGGGGTACACATGTAGTTGTGTTCCATGGATATACTGCATAGTGGTGAAGTCAGGGCTTTTAATAGATCTCTCATGGGAATAAGATATATTATACCCATTAAGTAATAAAGAACTCCTACAACTAAATAGCAAAAAAACAAATAACCCGATTTTTAAAAATAGGCGAGGAACTTTAATAGATACTTCTCCAAAGAAAACATACAAATGACCAACAGGTATAAATACGAACATATGCTGGACGTCACTAATCATCAGGGGAATGAAAATCGAAGCCACAAAAGGATATCACTTTATGCTTGTTAGAATGATCACTATAAAAACAAAAACAACACAACAAAGGAGAAAATAACAAACATTGGCAAAGTTGTGGAAAAACTGAAACTCTTGAGCAGTGCTGGTAGAAATGTAAAATGGTGCTGAGGCTATGAAAAAGAGTTTGGGGGGTTCCTCGAAAAATTAAAAATAGAACCACCATGTAACGCAGCAATTCCACATCTCAGTATTTACAGAAAAAAATAAAATCAGGTTCTTAAATAGATCTGTGTACTCCCTTGATCATTTTAGTATTATTCACAATAGCCAAGAAAGAAGTAAACCCTAAATGTGCAGAATCAACTCTTGCTTAGCCTAAATTTTTCCTGGTTTTCTTGCAATGTCTTAGCAAAACTGTTTTTAATTACAGATAACTGAGAAAAACAAATGTAATCCTGGAAATTAGCTTTCACTTTTATCATTATTTGAGTGGCAGAATAAATAACAATAAAGCATTGGCCTTCAAAGTGATATTTAAGAGAATCATTTGTAGTAAAAATGTAACATTCTAAAACTTAGCAAACTACTGCATATACAGGTTGTATCATAAAATCCTCTGTTATCTGTATTCTGTGAATATACATCAGGGTTTGTGTTTTCTCTCCTTTCATGCTATAAGGTCACTTTTTAGCAAGGACTGTCAAATACATTTCCTTTGAAGGAAAATTGACCTGGTGCACTGACTACTTAGTAATTTGTTTTGCAGACATTTGACATCTGACACGCGGATTTCACTAAATGATAGTGGACACTTAATATGCAATAGTATTAAAAAGGTAACACATTTGTAAGTCAATTTTGCTTAGTTACTTTCTCTGAATTGTAAATGCATGAGGCTCTCTGTTGATTATAGTAATTTCAATATTAATCATTGATATTTTATGGAAAAAAATTACATTTAAAGTAAACTATATAAAGTAAGACCAAATCAAGAAGTTACTCCATGTAAAGTACGGTTTATTATATATTGGATTCAAGTTTCTTAAACAAACTGGTAGTTTGGCCTTGAGTATTGAATTAAAAGAAGGAAGGGAGGGAGACAAGGAGGAAGTGGGGAAAGGAGGGACGGAGGGAGAAGAGAAGGAAGGAGGGAAGAAAGGAAGGGAAGAAGGAAGGAAGGGGAGAGTAAAGGAGGGGAGGGGGAGATGAGGTGAGGTGAGGCGAGAAGTCCAACAAACCAGAAACAAAATCCTCTCTGAAAAGACCAGAAAATTGTAATGGAGGGGAGAAGAGAACGGGAGCTTTTGTGCCCTCCTCCATACTATCTTTACTTGACTGAAAACTACCCCAGATAAAAACTACTAAGGAAAAACATTTTGTTTCTTATAGAAGTGTCATTTTAGTACAAATAATTTAGCCATATTGTATTTGACTGTGCCCTGGAACCCTTTCTCCATAGAAACTATGCAGTCACAATTGAGAGTAGTACAGGCATTACTATGAATTTAGATTGTCATATTTGCAAAAATATTTAGGCTGTAACTAACTTAGTTTCTGATAAAATAGTAAGTTCAAAGTAAGGTATAAGAGTATAGAGAACAAAATCACTTGAAAATAACAACCAAAAGAATGGCTGTAACAAAGCCTACTTTCTACACATCTCATTTTTCATCAGTGTAGAGTGATTCTGGAAAGTAACTGTTGCAAATAAAAATAAATGAGAAACATAAAAATGAAAAGTGGAATATCTTTGAAGAAATGTTAACCTTATATTCTAAACATGGGCATATGGAATCATTATATAGTGATACTAACTAAATACTCACCTATTTAGTTTTACTTTGTTTGTGTGTATACTTTTATCTTTTGGAGATGTGAAGAAAGTTTTTATAGTATATGTTACATCCATTCAAACAGTGGTATTGAAATCTTTTTCTAAAATTTAAGTTTCCTAAAGACTTTTTCTACTCTTTTTTTTGGAGGTTCACCCAGAATTCCCAGTTAATTCCCTTAATAGCTACTCTGCAAGTTCCACCTCTGTAGCTTTATTTTTCACAATCAGAAATGGGAGGGAAAGCAGCCTAGATATTTAGCTTAAAAAAGGGTACAACATTTGACTCAGTAATACATGAACATTTTGAAGCTATTGTTAAACTCAAAATATGAGCCAAGTATTGCACTAGATGCCATAAGGAATACAATATGATACAATTAATGGTATTTATTGAGTGCCTGCTCTGGGCCAGGCATCAGTCCTGGGAACACAACAAAGAACAAAAGAGTCAAGGACGCTCTTCTGATAGAGCTCATATTCTAATTGGGGGAGACAAACATACAATAAACAAATAGACAAACAGCATCAGCCTGGTACTAAGTGATATATAGAGAAATTAAAAGAGTGATGTGATAAAGAGCGACTGAGTGGTTTCCTATAGCCCCCTGAAGAGGTAACATTTAAGTTGCCCTATGAATGATGAGAAGAAGCTAGTCATGTGAAGGTCATAGGGAGGACCTGTGCGTATCTGTATGTCAACCTAGCTGAGTAAATGTGAGTATAAAGAATTTGAAATGCCTGATGACTTCTGGTAATGTCAATAATTTCAAGATTACTACTTTTGTTTTTAATTTGTGAAAAAAACATATACGACTAAATATGGAAGGAATATTTTGATCAAAGTCCCTAAACAGGCCTTAGTTTAGCAACTTTAAGAAAAATCTGAAGAGAGTCCCACTCACAAATGCATGCCGGGCAAGGAAGGTAGAGGCTTGGGTTTCATGGCAGAGAGATAAGGAGAGGATGATCACTTTGCATTGTAAGCCAGGATGGTAAATTTGGAGCTTGTTCTAATTTTGAAAGACCACTGGAGTCTTTAGAGCAGAGGAGTTACATGATCTGATACATATTTAAGTATAATATTTTATGTACAATATTAATATCATCTTATCTGCCTTATGGAAATTGTATTGCAGAAAGATCAGAGGTTGGAGCAGGGAGAAAAAAAAGTTACCAGGATATTTCTGAGAGGATGGTTTTGCTCTTTATTAGAATAGGCTACATGACACGGAACATATTTAAGGGGAAAAATCAAGAGCTCCATATGTAAGATGTCATTTAGACAAACACATGAAGATGGTAAAAAGGCTGTTTGGTATATTACTGTGGGATTTCAAAAGGCATTTTGCACAATTATGGTGTTTAAAGTCATGGGAGTAGATAGATGTTATAACCTGTGGACATTGTGTAGTTACATGCAAAGGAGAATTGGGCCCAGGATTGTGGACAGAGGATTACCTACGTGCGGAGGCAAGAGTCTGAAGGCACAAACTGTTTCAGTATAACAAAGAAAATAGTTAGAGTAACAATAGTCATAATGCAAATTAGATATAGAGATGATCACAATTATCATTATTATACACATTATTAATCATTAGCTTTTAATATGACTCTTTGTTGCATTACTAATATAACCTAGGGATAACCGTCGGGTATAGGGTCAGGTGCTGAAGGGACATTGTGAGAAGTAACCTAGAAGGCAGGAGGTGAACTTTCTGTCATGCCTGCATAACGGCTGTTTGAGGGCTCCTTGGTCAAGCGGTAACGCCAGTGTCTGGGAAGGCACCCATTACTTAGCAGACAGCCAAAGGGAGTTTCCTTTCCTTGGAGGAGTCAGGGAACACTCTGCTCCACCAGCTTCTTGTGGAAGGCTGGATATTATCCAGGCCTGCCCGCAGTCATCTGGAGGCCTAAGCCCCTCCCTGTGGTGCTGTGCTTCAATGGTCATGCTCCTTGTCCACTTTCATGTTCCTCCCTTACTCCTGGTTCCTCTTTGAAGTTCATAGTAGATACCAGTAGAAGAAACAGTTAAAGTCTGAAAGTCTTTGATCTTTCTTGTAAGTGCAGAGAAGAAAACGCTGATGTATGCTGCCTTTTCTCTCTGCTTCCGCTTACATAAAAGGAAAGGGCCCCCTATTCTGTAATCATGTGATTTGCTTCACCTTGTCAATCACTTAGAAGATTCACCCTCCTTACCCCGCCCCCTTGTCTCGTATGCAATAAATATCAGTGCGTCCAACCATTCGGGGCCACTACCGGTCTCCGTCAGCATCTTGATGGTAGTGGTCCTCCAGACCCAGCTGTTTTCTGTCTTTGTCTTGTGTCTTTATTTATAACAATCTCTCATCTCTGCACACGGGGAGAACACCAACTAAGCCCCGTAGGGCTGGACCCTACACAGAATAAAGCTTTGATTTATTTCAACTTTTAGAGTTAAGGAGGAGAAGTCAAGCAAGGAGAATTAGAAGAAAACTCCAGTGAGGTAGTAAATAAAGAAGTTAAGAGTGCCTGATTCTGTCAAATCTTTGAGGTCATTTTGCTGAGTGGGAGAACAGAAAAGTGGGCTGTATTAGTCCGTTCTCACACTGCTATAAAAATTACCTGAGGCTGGGTAATTTACGAAGAAAATAGGTTTAATTGAACCACAGTTCCACATGTTGTACAGGAAACATGGCTGGAAAGCCTCAGGAAACTTACAATCATTGCAGAAGGACAAAGGGGAAGCAAGCATGTCTTCACAACAGAGAGGGGGAAGGGCTACAGACTTTTACACAACCAGATCTTGTAAGAACTCACTATCATGAGAACAGCAAGGAGGATATTCACCCCCATGATTCAATCACCTCCCACCGGTTTCCTCCCTCAACAATGGGGACTGTAATTCAATATGAGATATGGTTGGGCACACAGACCAAACCATATCATGGGGCAATAATTTAAGGAAAATGCGGGGTTAAGACAGGGTTTTTACAAGATCAGAGATGCTACAGTAGTGTTGTACATACAGCCCATAATATTGATGGGAAGGATTCAGTAGACAGACAACCTAACAGAGAGATCTTGAGAGAATAAATACAGAATGAAAGTGTTTGAGAGTTGAGCGTGAGTAGGAACTGAAGTACTATCTGGGGGTTTGACATTCAGGGGATTGAGGCTATTCACTCTTTGGCTAAAGAGAAGAGGCGAAGAAAACAAAGAGCAAATATTTTCAGCCCTTGAGAGACATTCTTGCTTGATCCTTAAGCTTGCTAATTCTATTTGGATCTTCATCTCTCTTACTTGCCAGACTATCAAGAATCTACCTAGACATTGGCTAGAGTATATGTGCTTAAGTTTGTTTATTTTCCTTTGTGTAAATCAGTAACTGCAGAACCTTTTGTTTATGACATTGCAGTATAATAGACCACCAACTATACCTCCTCTTTCACAGGAACCCGCAGGTGCTATTTTTAGTAAATGCCTTTACCTATATTTTTCCTCAAAGAAATGGACATTTTCAACCTGTGAGTACTTTGTTTGTGACAGATACTAATATAAGTAAAAACAAAGACAAGAAACTATTTTAATCACTTTCACTCATCAGCTCTCTCCATTTGCCTAAAGAGAAGGAGTCTTTTTGACTCTGGCTCAGCATTCATTGAACCTGGTTTTGACTGTAGAACTTAGATAGTGAGAACAGCAGGAAGCTAAAGGTATTGAAGTAGTGCAGAAGGGCTACGGATTAAAACTGTGGAAGACAAATCTATGAAGGTGAAATGGCAAGAAAAGAGCGACAGTTTACAGAATATGGACTCCCAGGAATTTGAAAAGTAGAAGAAAACAAAAGGGAAATTGAAAATGAAGCGGCTACAGTGATGACAGTGACTTTGGATGGAGAAACAAGGGCATGAAACTTCCAGAAAGACCCATCGTAATTTGAATACTTTTGGAGTCAGCCTTTTGTTTCTTTTAAATGTGATACCATGCTGATCTCAAGACACCCAGTTTTATTAAAATTCATTTAATTGTTCTGCTTTTGTTTAATACACACTTAGACAATGCGTTAGGCATGATGCTAGGTGCTGTTTGAGACCCAAAGTGAGTAGAGTCCACCCTTGTCCTCCAGTAGTGCCTTCTGATGATGTCAACGGACAGGCATGTACATTGCCTTGTGCAATGAATATGTACTGTACTGTACTGTACTTTCTGATACATTTTAGAAATAATTACTGAGGCATGTGATCAATCAATTCTTATGGAAGTGCAAAAATGTCAATTTCCTTTTATGGAACTGGGTAATTCTTCAGATATTTTATTTTATTTATTTTATTTTACTTATTTCATTTGAGATGCAGTTCCACTCTTGCTGCCCAGGCTGGAGTGCAATGGTGCAATCTCGGCTCTGCTACCTCTGCATCCTGGGTTCAAGTGATTCTCCTGTCTCAGCCTCCCAAGTAACTAGGATTCCAGACACATGGCACCGCTCCTGGCTATATTTTGTATTTAGTAGAGATGAGGGTTCATCATGTTGTTCAGGCTGTTCTCAAACTCGTGAGTTTGAGGTGCTCCACCTGCCTCGGCTTCCCAAAGTGCTGGAATTATAGGCGTGAGCCACCACGCCCGGCCAGAGTTACCTTTTGAGAGAAGATAAATGGTCTCTTAATATGTTTCAATTTAAATCAATATTCATGGTAAGAGATTTCTTCAGAAGATGGAAACATTCCAAGTGGTTATTGGTTGATTAGTTCTTGTCTACAGGCATCATTTAAAGGCTATGTTTCAAATGACATCTAATAACCCTAAGTGTTATAAACTATGTAATCAGAAAATGAAAATGGTCACTTTAGGCTTGATGCTGTTTTTATTTGATCAAGAGCATATTTAATGCTTATTGTTTAAAAAAAAAACATATTTTTAAAGGTTAAGACAAGACCCCAAAGGTCAATTCGATTTTTTCTGTTAACTTTTGAAGGATTTTTCCTGTTAACAAGATGTTGGCATTGTTTTCAGAAATTTGTCTTATCTGTACTGTCTAATATAGTGTATATTATATATATATATGTAGTCCCTCCATAAGGGAAGGCTGTGACTAATGTATTTTTATAACTGTTTTGTTCACTGCCTTGTCTTTGGGTCTCTTGTACCTAGAACAGTAGTTGGCATACAGTAGAAGCTAAATAAGTATTTATCGAACAAAGGACTTGAATCTTTGTATCCCTCACACTCTATAGTATAATAATGCATTGCCCACAGAAGACTCTCTAAGATTAATTGATTTAAATTGATTTCCATAATTCTAACTGGTCATCGGGGTAGAGATGGATGTCAAAAATTAAACACTGCAACCATCTCTCTATATATAACCAATGACCGTGTAGTTCTAATTAGTAGTATTCAGAAGCAATGGTTTTACAGCAAAACAGTGTTATTGTATGTTAGCTTGTCATGTTATCAATGAATGTGAACTTCTCACCATATTTATTTATTTATTTATTTATTTTTATTTTTTTTTTGAGACAGAGTCTCGCTCTGTTGCCCAGGGTGGAGTGCAGTGGCCGGATCTCAGCTCACTGTAAGCTCTGCCTCCCGGGTTTATGCCATTCTCCTGCCTCAGCCTCCGGAGTAGCTGGAACTACAGGCGCCCGCCACCTCGCCCGGCTAGTTTTTTGTATTTTTTAGTAGAGACGGGGTTTCACCATGTTAGCCAGGATGGTCTCGATCTCCTGACCTCGTGATCCGCCCATCTCGGCCTCCCAAAGTGCTGAGATTACAGGCTTGAGCCACCGCGCCCGGCCACTCACCATATTTATTAATAAAATTTCAGTTGAATTAATCAATGTATGCATTTCCAACATGGGGGAGAGAGTAAGGAAGGAAATCAGAATTAAATCACCCTCAAAAACAACCTACCATAGATTACTATGGTGCTTAAAATATAGTAGGCAAAATATAAAACCTGTAAAGAAAGTTTTACCAAAACTAACTAAAGAAGAGATAGATGTTAAACACAATTATTTATGTCCTGATGCCACCAAACTACATATTTTACATAACATGAAGATTACAGCTTTATGAAAATCAAAACAAATTTTTAAAATAAGCACTTGATTTCTAAAATGTATTCATATAGCACAATAAAGTTTTACGTCAGGTATGAAAATCTCAGAGGTAATATGAACAGGCTTCTTTGCAGTAGTTTTAAAATTTAAATTACTAAAAAAAGAATTATTTTGTCATTTTTATAAATCTTTCATTTAACTAGAAAGAATAATTATTGTATGAAGAGGTGCACACTGGTTAGATTAAGTCATACTGCTTAATTTTCATTTCAAAATGTGAATTTTACAACCTATATCCCAGGTCTCTGGAGCATGAAGATCCTTTCAACCCAAAACTCTGAACAACTTTTACTTACCTCTCAGGCTTCTCAACTTGAAATTTTGTCTCACACAGCTGCTGTCAAAGCTTAACAATTGATATTTGAAAGCACTGACCTAAGGGACATTATAACCATTTATTTCTATAGATTCTCTAAATTTCTCCTTTCGAAGAGAACAGCCTGGTAGCCTGACTCTATTATTCTGCTTTTCATAGAAACGCCTTCACTGAGCTCGGATTTAACATTTTGTCTTAAGGTTTATAATTGGTTGACCTAAAAAAAGGTCGTATAATGTTATGGCTATCATACATTATGGGCTTCAGCATGTCTTACACATACAGCCTGCTAGTAAATTTCACTTAAAGGTCAACGCTAGGTTTATGTCATGGTTTTCTTTTCTTTTCTTATTTTTTATTTTTCATTTGTGATACACTGTGCTTCTTCATAATAGACATTGTGAGCCACATTACTCGGTCTTTTTTATACATTCATTGATAAAAAATAGCACTGAGTTTAATATTCACTTATGCTATTTTTCCTTGCTTATAATGCTTCTAATTATTTTAGAAATTAGAGAAAATTTATATTACTCTCAAAACAAACATAGTCTCCATTCAATCTAGTTTACTCAGGTTTTGAAATTTATGTTTTAAATATAGCATACAACTATAAATCTATTTTGGCTTTGATAAAATGTAGTAGATATAAAAAACGACCTATATATTACAAGTGCATTGCAACAAAAATCATACTTTACAAATATGTGTCAATAGTAAGACTATCACCATGAGTATATTGTTTGACCTCATAGACTGAGCAAAGTTGTAGATTCATAACAAAATATATCTTGCATTCTCCACTTATTAACTGAATTTTTCGCCTTAAGCAACTGACCTAACCCTCTAAGCCTTTCTTTTTTAACTTATAAAATACAAATTAATAATAGCATCTTACAAAAATTGCTATTAGATATTCTAAATAGAATATTAGAGATAAATTCCTTGGAATTTTAGTATGGATGCCTCTCTTTTCAATACTATCTACTGTATTCCATAAATAGTAATTTATCTTTCTTGTTTAAACTATGTTTTCAGCTACACATTTGTCTTAGTCCGTTTGTACTGCTAAAACAAAATACCACAATCTGGGTAGCTTAAAAACAACAGATTACTTATTATTTATTTATGTATTTATTTATTTTAAACCACAGTTTTAGAGGCTGGGAAGCCCAAGATCAAGCACTGACAAATCTGCTGTCTGGTGAGGGGCCACTTTCTTGTTCATAGATGGCACTGTTTCACTCATGATCTAATCACTTCCCAAAGGCCCTACCTCCGAATATCCTCACATTGAGAATTAGGTTTAAACACATGAGTTTTGGGTAGATAAGAACATTCAGTTCATAGCAACATTTAAAACAAATCTAAAAAATTAAGATATTCTCTTTCTTCTTAGAATCATGTAAATTCTTCAAAAAACATTTTATCATTCAAAAAACAAAACAAAATAATTTCATTCTTATTACAGAGTTCTGATAGTTGTAGATGTTTATATTTCTGGATCAGTGATGTAAGAATCATTCATTTTATTGCTTGATCAAACCATATTTTAGGTTTTTGGTTTTCTAATGTATCTATCAGTCCATTATTAAATATGAAATTAAAACATATGGCAGGGTGCTATTAAACTATGTAAACTTAGTGAATATTTTTAAATATAAGTTTAACATAAATGACTCATGAATATTTCTAGATGAAATTAGTCAATACTATATCAGCAAAACTTCATTTCACAATATGGAAAATTAATATGCCACTAGGTTTCCAAAATTTCTTTAAAGCTACATGAAAACATGTCAACATCTGAAGAAGAGTACTTTGGGCACAATCCCTAATAAGATATCCCTAATATCCTAAAATCCACAATCCCTAATAAAGTACTTATGAAGTATTTTATTTGTTGAATACTTTGTTGAATACTTATGAAGTTTGACTCTATTTTAATACTGTTTACATTCATGCTTAAAACAACACTTTTAGGCAGATATTGTATTTAGTTTGATAGTCTAGATGAGGAAATTGAATCAGAGCATGATTGTCATTTGTCCAGAACTACACAGTTTTCAAGAAAAGGACCTGGATAGGATCCATGTCTATCTCATTCAGAATTTTATGCTCTGAGGCACTAAGCTATAATACTATCAAAAGCTATGAATGTGTGCTAAAAATAAGACACAGCTTAGTACAAAGGGTCTAGAGTGAGAATTTGAAGACCTTCCTTCTTCCATTGTCTCTGATACTAACTTGCTGTCCTTAGATAAGTCACCTCACTACTCAGAAACTCAAATTCTTATCTATATATAACTATGAAGTTGAAATATAGGCTCCCTATGTTCCTATCATAAAACTCTATGCATTAATATTATTTTTTTTATACCATGTCGGCATTGGAATAAAACATGGGTACCAACAACTAGTTTTTCTCTGGTTCTATCCCTATTCTCCATATTGGGAACCCCAACTTCTCTTTAAGTCCTGCAAACAATTTCTTAGAACTTAGGTAGATGTCTCACTAATGCTCAGAATCAAAGCCTCTTGTTGAACATGTGATAATTAATAATTCTTTTCTTTTTTTACACTGACTTTTTGTGATGTTTTCAGCTAGTCAGACTGTTGACATGCAGTACTAAGCATACTATTCAAGGCCTCTGCCCAATTTTTCACCTCCATAAACTGTGTCTATCAAAACCATTACATTCATCAATACTGTATTATTGCCCCCAAAGAAAGTGGAATGAAACAGTGCTTTCTTTGGCATTGTTTCTTGCTTTATATTTGTAGCTCCTTCTCTCTAGGTCTTAGTTAAATATACATTAGGGAACTAGAGGACAATCTGAATGACAAAATTGTCTTACTCTCTAATACAAGCCAATTGTTCATTAACTTGAATTTTCCATACTTACTTTTCTTAGTGTAAATTATTATTCCAAATACCCAGGCCATCCCTGCGAAAAATCGAAAACAAACTTCACTGGGAAAGTGCATTAGCCTCTCTATATTAGTGTTATATAAGCCTTCTCTCTCAAGGCAATTTCGTAAGCTAACTGCTGATCTTCATTATGTCGCTATTACATAGAGATACTTCAAGTGTTATTTGAATATGTACAAATCAACACTAATGCAAATCTAATCATGAAATGCATTTCTAATCATCAGTACTTCCTTTTATGTTTCTCTGAAAATGAAGTGTGTAAATGGCAGAAAAATTTGCCAGCAATAATTCCATAGAAACAAAACAGGTCACCGGGACAGTTAGTCATGAAGTGGCTATAATCCTGTATCTCCAGAGACACTGCCACCAATTTCCTAAGCTGTCCAGCAGATTAGGAATTTGAAGTTCAGCACAGAATAACTGAATCTCCATGTGCCGCCCCAGCCAGGCATTCTTTCTTGAATCTTTTGTTCAAAAAGCGTGAAAATTTAAGGATCAAGGTAATTTTCCAGTCTTGAGTAATATGAAAAAGCATGCTTTGGAAGACTGCCCTGGAATCTCTTTCTTAGAGTATAGCTGTAGCGTACCCAAAAGGAGGCCCAGACACAAGGAGAAAGGATCTACAATTGTCAACTGCCTAGATTTCAATTTTTCTAAACTAATTATTGCCTGGAGAATCTTGTAATTTGTATCTTATTGCCATATTACTCAGTCATGAATTAATAAATTCTATACTTTAGGAAGCTGTTGCATATAAATTTTAAAATGTAAGTAAGATCCTGTTCAGTTAACTTTTATAAAAATAATTTTTGTGATTTACTAAATGTGTATGCAACAATGATATTCCAAATGTACTGAAATGGAGTATACACAATTAACTATTAGGAGATGATTTTTTTTCATTATTCTATGAATGCACTGAATCCAAATTCATTTTTTAAGAAAATATTTATGTAAAGAAAATCTATTTGGAAAGATAGCTTTAGCCTCAGCAACATCAGCAGAGCATAAATAAAGCAATTGCTTCTACTTTATTGGTGAATGTTGGTATTTTAAATTTACACTGTACATACAATGTATAGATGTACTCTATACTTGAAAAATTTAGTATGAATCATAAGAAAATATAGATATTAAATTGAAAAAAGATATGATTAAAAACTGAGAAGAAAAATTTCTCCATTACAGTAAAACCACTCAAAATGTTATCAATGACTAAAAAAGATATATTAATAGATGACTATGTCTCATTCATAAAAATAGAATTACTTGCTTGAGAAAGAACATGGTTACAGATAGAAACAAATATCCTGATGTTGTTATGTTACAATCTTAATTTTATGACTGATAAGGTATGGCTGTGTCCCCACCCAAAATCTCAGCTTGAATTGTAATCTGAATTGTAATCCCCACATGTTGGGGAAGGGATCTCATGGGAGGTGACTAGATTATGAGGGTGGTTCCCCCATACTGTTCTCATGATAATGAATGAGTTCTCGCAAGATCGGATGGTTTTGAAAGGGGCTTTTTCCCTTTTTGCTCTGCACTCCTGTCTCCTGCTGCCATGTGAAAAACATATTTGATTTTTATTCACCAAGATTCTAAGTTTCCTGAGGCCTCTTCAGCCATGCAAAATTGTGAATCAATTAACCTCTTTAATTTATAAATTATCCATTCTCTGTTATGCCCTTACAGCAGTGTGAGAATGGACTAACAGTAAATTGGTACCAGGAGGTAATGGGGCACTACTGTAAGGATACCCAAAAATATGGAAGTGACTTTGGAACTGGGTAACAGGCAGAAGTTGGAATAGTTTGCAGGGCTCAGAAGAAGACAGGAAAATGTGGGAAAGTTTGGACTTCCTAGAGACTTGTTGAATGACTTTGACCAAAATGCTGATAGGGTTATGGACAATGAAGTCCAGGCTGAGGTGGTCTCAGATGGAGATAAAGAATTTGTTGGGAACTGGAGCAAAGGTGACTCCTGCTATGCTTTAGCAAAGAGACTGGTGGCATTTTGCCCCTGCTGTAGAGATGTGTGGAACTTTGAAGTTGAGAGAGATGATTTAGGGTACCTGGAAAAAGAAATTTCTAAGTGACAAAGCATTCAAGAGGAGGTAGAGCATAAAAGTTTGGAAAATTTCTGGCCTGATGATGTGACAGAAAAGAAAAACCAATTTTCTGGGGAGAAATTCAAGCTAACTGCAGAAATTTGCATGAGTAATAAGGAGCCAAATGTTAATCACCTAGACAATGGGAAAAATGTCTCCATGGCATGTCAGAGACCTTCACTGCAGCTACTCTCATCACAGGCCCAGAGGCCTAGGAGGGAAAAAATGGTTTTCTGGGTTGGGCACAGTGCACCCTATTCTGCACAGCTACAGGCCATGCTGCCCGGCATCCCAGCTGTTTCAGCTCCACTGGTGGCTAAAAGGGGCCAAGGTGCAGCCCAAGCCTCGGTGCCTTCCTTGGGTGGGCAGAAGTCAAGAATTGAGGTTTGGGAACTTCTGCCTAAATTTCAGAGGATGTATGAAAATGCCTGGATGTTCAGGCAGAAGTTTGCTACAAGGGCAGAGCCCTCATGGAGAACCTCTGCTAGGGCAGTGTGGGAGGGAAATGTAAGGTCAAAGCTCCCACACAAAGTCCCCCTGGGGCACTGCCTAACAGAGCTGTGACAAGAGGGTCAACATCCTCCAGACCCCAGAATGGGAGATTCACTGACAGCTTGCACTGTGAGCCTGGAAAAGCTGCAGACAATGCCAGCCCATGAAAGCAGCCAGGAGCAAGGCTATACCGTACAAAGCCACAGGGGAAGAGCTGCCCAATACCCTGGGAATCCTCTTCTTGCATCAGCATGAACTAGATGTGAAACATGGAGTCAAAGGAGATCATCTGGGGACTCTAAAGTTTAACAATTGCCCTATTGGAGTTCAGACTTGCATGGGGCCTGTATACCCTTTGTTTTGGCCAATGTCTCCCATTTGAAATGGGTGTATTCACCCAATGCCTGCACCCCCATTGTCTGAAGGAAGTAACTAACTCGCTTTTGATTTTACAGACTCATAGGCAAAAGGGACTTGCCTTGCCACAGATGAGACTTTGGACTTGGACATTTGGGTTAATCCTGGAATGAATTAAGACTTTGGGGGACAGTTGGAAAGGCATGATTGTGTTTTGAAATGTGAGATCATGAAATCTGGGAGGGCCCAAGGGTGGAACAATATGATTGGCTGTTTCCTCATCCAAAATCTCATCTTGAATTGTAATCTAAATTGTAATCCCTGCATGTTGGGGGAGGTACCTCATGGGAGGTGAGTAAATCATGGTAGTGTTTCCCCCACGCAGTTCTCATGATAGCGAGTAAATTCTCATGAGATCTGGTCGTTTTTATAAGGGGCTTTTCCTCCCTTCACTCTGCACTTCTCTCTGCTGCCACCATGTGAAGAAGGATGGATTTACTTCCACTTCAGCTGTGATTGTAAGTTTCCCAAGGCCTCTCTCCAGCCATACAGAACTGCGACTCAATTAAATCACTTTCCTTTATGAATTACTTAGTCTTGGGTACATCCTTATAGCAGCATGAGAATGGGCTAACACACTGATCTATAACTTTGACTGTAAAAATGTCTAGTATTTCTAATATTTAGAAAATAAGATAATTTATTCATGGTCAATATATGTTTAAAATAAAAATGAACATCAAGTAAAAATATCACTTATCAAGTTGTGAGTGTTAATAATTTAAGCATTGGGAAGCTAAAGTAACAGAAAAATTGGAGCTCAGTTTTGTTACCTAAATCTGTTCAACAAATCAATAAGACAAAGAGAAAATTCACATACATTTATGAAGTTAAGATTTCCAGACGTATTAAAAGGTATTTGTTAAGTTCCAATCTTGTTCAGATATGATGAAAAGCATAAGTATGATTTCATTATTACAGAATCATTTTGTCTCAGTTTTATTTCAAGAAATGAACTTGTTAATAGAGAAAATATTATATTAGGCTTAACTATCTAATAATTGTAATACAAATGTGAAATTTATAAATCATAACATTTTATAAAATTAAAACAAATGTATGGCTTCATCTGCAGCAAATAAAGTGCATTGGAAGAACTTTAGACAAAAGCATACATGAGCTATTTTAAGATACATAGAATCAAAAAATCAATTTATTTCCACATTATCTTTATGAGTAAAACATATAGATTCACCCCACCCTTAAACCAGCCATTTGGATTTAGTCCAATAAAGGAAGACTGAATTTTTCCTGAATCATTTATTTGAAAATAAATATGGTCATTTACTTAATGTATAAAGAAACCTTCCCAAATTATGGTATAAATAATTAAGTTTCTAAAGTGTGTTGTTTTAGTTTTAAACAAAAATGAATAAATTTTATTTGTATATTTAAAATTTCAAAAGAGGTTATATGCTATGCATGATGCTAATATTGCTAAAATACTGTTTCATAAAAGAAACCACTTACCTTGTTTGTGTGCCTTGACCACCAGGATCCTAGGAAAATTAATCAGGTAGACAATACCTTGCCATGATACTTCTACATAACATAAACAGAAAGACGTTTTGATTTGAACCTTTGAAAAAATCATTTAAAATGATCTAATCACTATTAAGTATGTTATAGAAATTTCATCTTATATTGTTTAAAATCCTACAAGATATATAGTATGCTATTATGTTACAAGGTGAATTTCTAATATAGACAGTCTTTCCACCCTGATCTTGTGTGAAGAGTCAAAGATCTGGTCTGGTCTAGACTCTTATTGTTCTAGGTTTTTTTTTTTTTGATTATGTTGTATTTTAACATCATTCATGACTGATGTTTGCTGAATGAATAAATGGATAATTGAACAAATCAAATTTTCATTGGTTAATATGCCTACTATTATGATACTCCTATTATGTGCCAAATGCTGTGTTGCATATCACATACTATTAGTATTATAAAAATATTGAAATTCATGTATTTCCTCTATTGCATAGATGGGAAACCTCAAACTGAAGAAGCTTAATTAATTTGTATATGACCATGCAGTATTGGAAAGTAGCATAACAACAGTGTAAGCAGAGCTTTCTACATCTAAAGCCTACTCGCAAAATAATGTGCCATGCTACCTTGTAAATTACTTTCTTTGGTCTTCTCATTATGTAAGCATGATGAAGTCAAGGATCTCTGAAACAAAATCTGTAATTTGACCAGTCAAATGCAGCAGAACAAAGACATAAATTAGAAGAAAAATTAAACTGTATGAATGATTGATATGATGCCACATTGGCAAAATAACTTAAGAATTACAAATACCCAGGAATCAATTCAAAGGCCTGCCACATAAAGGAAAACTATTTTGTTTATCTAAAATAAAGAAAATTTTTGAATGATTTCAAATATTTAAATAATATATCAATATAAAAAACAAGTATTATAAGGTAGAAAGCACAAATACAAAGTTTTATAAAATAAAGAAAAATATTAGTATAAAAAATGTATGCTATTAAGAATGCATCAGTAGATTTTAGGTTTCAAAATGGTGGTGTTGAAGAAAGCTGGTTTCACTCTTCCTGCAGAAAACTAAAAACAATCAAGTATGTAACACCAAGAATATCACTAGCAATATTCCAGAACTCAGTTATGAGAATGCGTCTGTTCCTGAGACCATAGAAAAGAAAGAAAACAAAACAAAACAACAACAACAAAAAACTCCGAGCAGACAGTAAAAAATTGGGATAGCCATATCCCCAATGCACCTTTCCTCGATCTCCTCAGCACCAAACACATAGAAAATTTCCTCCAACTCACAATTTCTATACTAGAAAACATGATACTGAAGGGGAAAATGAGCTCCTCTCATTTTGGGTTTCCTGACAGAAGAACTGTCCCTGCTTCAACACATGGGAAGCATCACAAGGATCTAAACAAAGAAATATCTTTAAGGATGGCCAGAAAAAAAGAAGAGACGTAGGACTACTATTCCCAGCCCTGGAAACTCTGCTCTGTAATTCAGCCAAAGGAGACACTAAATCAGACTGTCCCTTCGGCAGCATCACACTATAGGAGACAAGTTCAACAGGCCCCATAGACACACACCCTTAGCCAGATTTCCCAGGCTTTCAGGATATTCCCTTTATATCCTCTCCCACTTGGGATTGGCAGCACTCTGATCCTGATGAATTGCTGGGGTTGAGGCAAACCTCAGCTTAAGGTGCTAGCTAGTGCCAAAAAGGAGACAGCAACCTAGTAGAAAACAAAATGAGACATTCAATAGATAAATTACAAAGAATCTCTTAGGAAATACACCCATTACAAAATAAAACAAGCAGGATACAAAGCTAGACTAAAGAATTCTTCAATGCAAAGACATACATACATCCAAAAGAAACAATGGCAAACAGGAAACCATGATCTCCCCAAACAAAGTAATAAACCAGTGACTGGCCCTAACAAGATAGTGATATGTGAGTACTCTTACTGTTTCTGGGGTCAAGCTGGGTCTGGCTGCATTTTCTCAAGGCCCAATAACGAGAAGTAAACTAGGAAAGAAGGAAATTTATTGCTGTGACGGGATACAGGGAGAAGTTCAGAGACAATCCCACCAAACCAACTCAAAGTGTTCCAATTTTCTTAGTGCTTATATAGGTTGGGGTTATGTGCCTACCTGCAGTATAGCATTCGCCTAAGTCTATTGGTAACTAATTTTGTTTCAACTGGAAGGTCAGAGGCAAAACAAAAAATGGTTGCTAAGTCCTATTAAAAGGCCCTCAGTACCTTAAAGGCCTGTCTACTGTGGTAACAAGGTGATTATTTCTATCTTATCTCTTTTATAGCTTGTTCCCAAGAGCTGCCTCAGACTCTCCAATAAAACTATTCCAATAGAACTGACCTGCCACATTACCAAGAATTTAAAATAGCAGTTTTGGGCCAGGCATGGTAGCTCACACCTGTAATCCCAGCCCTTCGGGATGCCAAAGTGGATCACCTGAGGTCAGGAATCCAAGACCAGCCTGGCCAACATGGTGAAACCCCATCTCTACTAAAAATACAAAACCATCCAGGTGTGGTGGCATGTACTTGAAACCCTAGTTACTTGGGAGGCTGAGGCAGGAGTATTGCTTGAACCTCAGGCAGAGGTTGCAGTGTGTCAAGATCATGGCACTGCACTCTGCCCTGGGCAACAGAGTGAGACTCCATCTCAAAAAATAGAAATAAAATAGCATTTTTAAGGAAACTCAGTAATCTCAAAGATAACACTGAAAAGTAGCTCAGAAATTTTCAAAAAGATGGAAATGATACAAGAAATAAAACCAGAAAACATGCTAAGAAATACATTTGCTGACTTAAAAAATTCGTAAGACGCTCTCAACAGCAAAATGGATCAAGCAGAGGGAAAAAATAGTGAGCCTGAAGACAAATTGTTTGACATTATACTGTCAATAAAGGGGGAAAAACAGGAATGTAAAAGAACAAAGATGTCTTCGAGGTAAAGAAAATTACCCCACAGAAAAAATCTAAGAATTATTGGTGTTCAAGAGGTAGTTGAACGAGAGCAAGGGATAGAAAGCTTGTTCAAAGAAACAATATCAGAAAACTTTATAAAACTTCAGAAAGGTATGGATATGCCCATAGAGGAACATCAGAGAACACCAAAGTGATTCAACCAAAATAAGACTACTGCAAGGCTTATAATAATCAAACTCTAAAATGTCAAGGACAAAGGAGGATTCTAGAAGCAGCAAGAGAAAAGAAGCAAATACAACATAAAGGAACCCCAATTCATCTGGCAATAGACCTCTCAATGGAAACCACATAGGTCAGGAGGATGTGGGATCACATTTTCAAAGTGCTGGAAAAAAATTGCCATTCAAGAATACTGTACCCAGCAAAGTCTTCCTTCAAATATAAAGGAGAGATAAAGTATTTTCCAGGAAAAAAAAAAAAAAAAAAAAAAAAACTGAGCAAATTCACTACCACCAGATCCACATTACAAGAAATACTAAAGGGAAATCTTCAATGTCAAAAAACAGAACAAAACAAACAAACAAACAAACAAACACTAATCTGCAATCAAAAACATTTGATGGTACAAAACTCTCTGGTAAAACCAAATACAAAAAATGCAAAGACAATTCCAGAATAACCCAATATTAATTGTGATGTGCAATTCACTCGTGACTCTAGTATAAAGCCCAAAAAACAAATTTATTGAAACAATAATAGCTACAGAAACCTATTAAGAGATAGGTTTACCTAGTAATGTGTAAATTGAGGCACGAAAAAGAAAAATATGGAAGAATTAAGCTATAGCATATAATTTTTAGAAAGAGAGAGAGATTATAATACAGTTATTTCTTCGAGTTTTTGTCTTTGTTTCTATTCTTTTGTGTGTGCAATCAAAGATAAATTGTCATCTCTTTAAAATAAACTTGTTATATCTATAAAATTTTATTTGGTAATCCTCATGGTAACCACAATGCAAAGACATAGTTGAAACACTAAAATTAAAATAAACAAATTTAAACACACCACCAGAGAAAATCACTTAACAACAAAGGAAGAAAAAAAAGGGAAGAAGGGAAGGAGGGAGGGAAGGAGGTAGAGGGAGGGAAGGAGGGAGGGAAAGGAAATGAAGAAAGGATGCAGAGAAGGAAGGAAGGAGAAAAACAATAAAAGTAAAGAGAAAGAAAGAGGAAGGAAGGAAGGAAGGAAGGAAGGAAGGAAGGAAGGAAGGAAGGAAGGAAGGAAGATAAGCAATAAAATGGCAGTCACAAGTTCTCACTTATCAATAACAACACAATGTAAATGGACTCAATACTCCAGTTAAAGACATAAAGTGGCTGAATGGATAAAAAAATTAAATGCAATTATATGCTGGCTTCAGAAAACTCACCTCACTTATAAGGACACGGGTAGACTGAGAATGAAGGGATGGAATAAGATTGCATGCAAATGGAAATGAAAAATGATCAGAAATAACTATGTTTACTTCATGAACATTAGAAATAGCTATGCTTACAGATAAAATAGACTACAAGTCAAAGACCGTAAAAAGAGACAACAAAGGTCACTCTATAATAATAAAGGGGTCAATTTAGCAGGTGGATATCACAAGTATAAATATGCAACCAACCCTTTAGCTCCCATGTATGTAAAGCTAACATTAATAGATTTAAAAGGACAGAGATTATAACACAATAATAGTAGAGGATTGCAGCACCCTACTCTCAATAATTGACAGATCATCCAGACATGAAATCAACAGAGAAACATTGGGGATAAACTGCATACCAGAATAAATAAGCCACACTGACATTTACAGAATATTTCTGCCAGCTGCTGCAAAATGCTCATTTTTTTTTATCTGCACATTGTTCATAATAGATAATATATTAGACCACAAAACAAGTGCCAACAAATTCAAAAGCATGGAAATTATATCAAGTATCTTTTTTTTTTTTTTTTTTTTGAGATGGAATCTTGCTCTGTTGCCCAGGCTGGAGTGCAGTGGCGCAGTCTCAACTCACTGAAAGCTCTGCCTCCTGGGTTCATGCCATTCTCCTGTCTCAGCCTCCCAAGTAGCTAGGACTACAGGCACCTGCCACCATGCCCAGCTAATTTTTTGTATTTTTAGTAGAGACGGGGTTTCACCATGTTAGCCAAGATGGTCTCAATCTCCTGACCTCGTGATCCACCCACCTTGGCCTCCCAAAGTGCTGGGATTACAGGCGTGAGCTACCATGCCTGGCCTATATCAAGTATCATTTTTGACTACAATGGAGTAAAACTAAAAATCAATAACAAGAGGAACTTTGGAAGCAGTACAAATACATGAAAATTTAAAATTTTCCTGAAAGGTCAATAAAGAAATTAAAAAGGAAAATTAATTTTTTGAAACAAGTTAAAAAGCAACATGCAAAAATCTAAGAGATAAGGCAAAATTGGTACAAACAGGAAAGTTTACAGCAATAAATATCTACATCATAAAAGTAGAAATACATCAAACAAACAACATAACAACGTACCTAAAGGAACTAGAAAAGCAATAACAAACCAAACACAAATTAGTAGAAGTAAAATAGAAGACCAGAGTATAAAAAATTTAAAGACTGAAAAAGCATTACAGAAGACCTGGAAAAATATAAGTTGCTTTTAAAAACATAAAAACAGGCCGGGCGGGGTGGCTCAAGCCTGTAATCCCAGCATTTTGGGAGGCCAAGATGGGTGGATCACAAGGTCAGGAGATCAAGACCATCCTGGCTAACCCGCTGAAACCCTATCTCTACTAAAAAATATAAAAAACTAGCTGGGCGAGGTGGCAGGTGCCTGTAGTCCCAGCTACTCGGGAGGCTGAGGCAGGAGAATGGCGTAAACCTGGAAGGCGGAGCTTGCAGTGAGCCGAGATCCGGCCACTGCACTCCAGTTTGGGCAACAAAACGAGACTCCATCTCTAAAAACAAAAACAAAAACAAAAACATAAAAACAAAATTAACAAACTTTTTGCTAGACTAAGAAAAAAAAAGAAGAATCAAATAAACGACATCAGAAAACACATAACTGAGACCACAGAAATGCAAATACTCATTAAAGACTATTCTGAACAACTATATATCAACAAATTGAAAAATCTAAATGAAATGGATAAATCCCTAGACACATAAAATCTACTAAGATTAAACCTGGATTAAATAGAAAACCTCATCAAACCAAGAATGAGTGACAAGTTTGAAGCTGTAATAAAAGTTCTTCCCTCAAAGTAAAGCTCAGGACCTGATGGCTTCACTGCTGAATTCTACCAAATTTTTGAAGAAGAACCAATACCAATTCTACTCAAGTCCTGCAGTATAAAGAAGAGGAGGGAACACATCCAAACTCTTTATATGAAGCCAGTATTACCCTGATATCAAAACCAGAAAAAGACACAACAACAACAACAAAAGAAACCTACAAGCCAGTATCACTGATGAACATAGATACAAAAATCCTCTTTTAAATACTAGCAAACTGAATTCAATAACACATTAAAAAGATCATTCACCATGATCAATTAGCATTCATCCCTGAGATGCGAGGATGATTCAACAAACACAAATCAACAATGAAATATTGCATTAACAGAATGAAGAACAAAAATCTTATGATCATTTCAATAGATGTTGAGAAAGAATTCAATAAAATTTAACTTCCCTTTATGATAAAAACCCTCAACAAATTGGACATAGAAGGAGAAATGCTTCAAAATAATAAAGGCCATCCACAAGCCCACAGTGAACATACTACTACATGGAAAAAAACGGAAAGCTTTTGCTCTAAGATCAGAAGCAAAACAAGGATGCCCACTTTTACCATCTTTGTTCAACATAATATTGGAAGCTTTGGCTGGTGCAATTAGGCAAGACAAAAAAATGTGTGCCCACATTAGAAATGAAGAAGTCAAATTAGACTTGTACACTGATAATATGATCTTATTTTTAGAAAAACACAAAAAATCCTTAAACAACTATCAGAACTGATGAATTCAGTAAATTTGCAAGACACAAAATCAACATACAGATATCAGTAGCATTTATGTATTCCAACAGTGACCAATCTGAAAAGGAAGTCAAGAAAGCACTGCCATTTCCAGTAGCTACATAGAATATAAAATACCTAGGAATCAATTTAACCAAACATGTCAATAATCTGTACAAAGAAAACTATAAAACACTGTTGAAAGATTTGAAGAGGACACACAAGAAATTCTAACGGATTGGAAGAATTAATATTGTTAAAATGGTAATACTGTCACAGGATCCTTAGGGTGTCACTTCACCAGTCAGAAACTTCTGTGGCCAGTGGTGCCTCTGCTTGAGTTTTGCTAGTGTCTGCTAGACTTGTTCTGCCCACTTGATCCAGCAGGCTGTGTTCAGTTTGTGTTACCTGAGCAGATCCCACACCTGCCAAAGGTGAGCCAGTTGTGGAGTGGTAATGGGTGTGTAAATTAGCAAGCATGGGTTCCAGCCACTGTGCACAGCCAGGAACACCACTGCCAGGCAGACAGTTCTGGCCAGTGTGGTGAATCTGGCTGAGTCTGGGGTTTTTATGGGCTCAGAATGAAGAAAGTGTGTGCTGATTGGTCTGTGGGCGGCAGGAAGTGTATGCTGATTGGTAATTGGTGACCATGGGCAGGCCTGGATAAATCACAATCCAATTGGCTGAAAGGCATCAAGGACCTTCTCACTCTGGATGGCAGACTCCACCTGGAACTGGCAGTCAACCCCAGACTTCAGGTCATCTCTGGTTTGAAGTCTGGGCCTCACTGGGGATCTGCCCCTTCCTGCCTAGGAACCTGTTTGCCCTCCAGCTGCCATCAATACTACCTAAGACAATTTACACATTCAATGCAATGTCTGTGAAAATACATACAACATTCTTCAGATAAATAGAGAAAAAATTCCTAAAATTTATATGGAACCACAAAAGAACCTGAATAGCCAAAGCAATCCTGGACAAAAAGAACAAAGCTGGAGGCATTATACCACCTGATTTCAAAATGTAGTACAAAGATAAACTAACCATATAAGCATGCTGTGGCATAAAAAAAGACACATTGACCAATGGAGCAAAATAAGTAACACATGTAAATCCACACTTTTACAGTCAATTCATTTTGAGAAAGGCTTCAAAAACAAACAGTGGGAAAAAAAGCATTCTCTGCAATAAATGGTGTGGGGAAAACTTGATATCCATGAGCAGAAGAATGAAATTAAATACCTATCTTTCACTGTATGTAAAAATAAAATCAAAATGGTTTAAAGCATTAGATCTAAGATCTGAAACTATAATATTACTAAAAGAAAGCATTGGCAAAAGGCTCTGGGACATGAATCTAGGTATGGATCTAAGTATAAGACCTCAAAAGCACAGATGACAAAAGCAAAAATAGACAAATGGGATCACCTTAAGCTAAAAAGCTTCTGCACAGCAAAGGAAACAATACACAGACTGAAGAGAAAACCCACAATATAGGAGAAAATATTTGTAAACTATCCATTTGACAAAAGGATTAAAACTAGAATATATAAGAAGCTCAAATAACTCAATAGCAAAATATAAATAAATAAAAATCCAATTTAGTGATGGGCAAAAGATGTGAATAGACATTTCTCTAAAGAAGACATACAAATGGCCAACATATATGAAAAATGCTCACATCACTAATCATCAGAGAAATGAAAAAGTCACAATGAGATATCATCTCACCCCAGTTAAAATGCTTTTATATAAAAGACAGGAAATAATGGATGCTGGAAAGCATGTGAAGAAAGAAAAACTCTTGTCCTCTGTTGGTGGGAATGTAAATTAGTACAGCCACTACAGAAGACAGTCTAGAGGTTTCTCAGAAACCTTAAAATACGTCTTCCATATGATCCAGCAATTCCACTCCTAAGTATGTATTCAAAAGTAAGAAAGTCAATATATCAAAGAGTTATCTTCATTCCCACATGTATTGTAGCATGACTCACATTAACCATAATATGGAAGCAATCAAGGTGCCCATTAATGGATGAATGTATAAGAAAATTTGTTGTGTACAATGATATGCTATTAAGTCATAAAACAGAATGACATCCTGTAATTTGCAGCAACAGGGATAAAACTGGAACTTGTTATATTATGTGACATAAGCCAAGCACAGTGAGACAAATGTTGCAAATTCTCAATCATATGTGGAAGCTAAAAATGTAGATCTCATGAAGATGGTCATTAGATTGGTGGTTACCAGCAAAGGTAGTGTAGAGAGGGTGATAGAGGTTAATCAGTGAGTGAAAATACAGTTAATAGAAGAAATAAGACCTGGTATTCAATGGATCAGTAAAGTGACTGTAGTTAACATTAATATTTCACACATTTCAAAAAAGATGGAAGGTAATAATTTGAATTTTCCAGCATAAAAAAATAAATATTTAAGATGATGGCTATCCCAATTATCCTCACATGTTTACAGGAATTTATCAAATTATCACATGTACCTTGAGAATATATACATCTATTAAGGATCAATATAAAAAATTTAATTACATTAGGGTTTAGCAAGGCAGAAAATATGAAATTAGATCCAACACAAAAGTGTGAGGAGCAGGGAAAATTAAAGTTTGGAAGGGGAATTCTGAGAATCAGGGATTGCTAAGTCATTAGTCAGTTCATCTGAAGAACTGGTGTGAGTTAATAATATGTAGTGTTAATGTTCTCCAACCGGAGACCAACGAGACTATATCTATAGTTTAACAAGTTCCATTTGTTACTCATAATGCATCAAATGTCTCAGTAAGAGTTTGTTAGAAAGGAATTATTGTACAGTTTATGTTTACATTAGGTAATTTTGAGGAGAATTTATGTAAGCAGTGTTTTACTCTGGATGCAAGGATAATGCAATGACTTGATATCTTAATACATTTTATCTACAAAGAGGAAAGAGGCTAGTGCAATACTAAAAATAAAATCAGAAAGGAAGCAATAAACACTGACATAAACCAAGATAGGATGTGTGGTTAATATGTAGATAGGATGATGTTCATATTTTATGTTCAGATATGATAACAGAGTGGTCCGGTTTTTGTTTTGATCCATCAAGGTCACAGAGTGGTTTCCTCTGGTGTTGATGACTTGGGAAATTATTTATGTACAAAAGGAGAACATTAAGATTTCATTGTGAGTACCAGGACAGCTCCAAGATGCCAAAAGCTGCCTTTCTCATTCTTTGTAGCTTGCAGAGAAGTCCAAATTGTGACCATAAAGGGAGGGTTCATAAATAGATCTAGGGAAGCTGTTGTGATTGCAGAACTACTACCTCTGTGGTCTTGGAAATAAGCATCTGGTGCCAAGCCTGAACCAATGCAGGATGTCAGTGCTGGCAGATGTTGGGCATAATGTAGAAGAGAATAAGGAGAACCTGGATTTGGCCAGCCACCTCTGCTCTGAACTGGGAACTACTGATATCCCTATTTTATAGCTGAAGAAATTGAGTTACAGATTGCTTACGTTACTTGCCCATTGTTAAAAGAATACTAACTAGAGTTATTAGAATTCAAAGCAAGGCAATCTGTCTTAATTTCATAGTCTTAACCATCTGTCTCTGCCGAGTCTCAAAACAAACAGGAAACGTATGAAAAGATCATCAAAATCACTAGTGCTTGAGAAAATTCCAATCAATGAAAAACAAAAATAAAATTTAATCCCAAACTATCAAAAGTTGAGAAAAGCAATAATATTTTGCATACAAGATATTAGGAAGGAGGGCCTTCTGGTGCATTGCTGGTTTCACATTGAATTGTAGTCAGCTTTGGAAGGTAATTTGTCAGTATCCTTCAAAGCAACTCAAATGATGCAACTTTACTTCTGCAAATTGATCATGTAGAAATAAAAATATCAATATGTAATAAAAAAGACAAATACACATGTGAATACCTATAGCAACATTATTTATAATGACATAAAATGGGAAGCAACCTGATTGCCCATCAAAAGAGCTATAGAGGAATGGATTAACAGTACACACTTTCTATCAACTATTATAAAGCTGTACAAACAGAACATTTACTCTGAACCTACAAGGATCTATAATAGATTCATAGCTCTATAAAATGACTTATTACATTCCATGATGTGATCTCATTTTTAAACTAAATAAAAGGCAACATATTTGTGTATAGGTGGATATAAGAACAGAAAAATTATTGAATATTCTATACTATAATGTCAGCATTGCTAGCTTCAGGATAAAACCTGGGGAAAGCAGGGTGCTCTAGAGAAGCATGATTAATTTGTGATCATCTTTTTATATTTTGGGATTGTTTTACTTATTATTTTCAGCATGTGCAATTTTTTGTGATTAAAAAATAGTAAGTAGAGAATGTTTCTTAGGAGACTAAAGGAATTTGTTATTCCTAAAGAAAGGAGATTTTAAATAATTTTATTCAAATTAAAATATGATACATTTCTTAAAAGACAGTTTTGGTTTAAAAATCATCCAGATTAAAAAAAAAAAAAGTTTCATGATATAATTGAAATATTATACAGTATTCTAAAATCAGTTGATAATGTTAAATTAATATTCAAAATTTGGTTCTGACTGTGAAAATTTTTGTTTTTGTCTCCATTTCATGAAAAGCATTCTTATACGACAGATCTTCAGGCTTTACAAAGATGAAATAATTTCCATAAAAATACAACAGTGGCCGGGCGCGGTGGCTTACGCCTGTAATCCCAGCACTTTAGGGGGCCGAGGCAGGCAGATCACGAGGTCAGGAGATCGCGACCACGGTGAAACCCCGTCTCTACTAATACTACAAAAAATTAGCCGGGCGCCGCGACGGGCGTTTGTAGTCCCAGCCACTCGGGGAGGCTGAGGCAGGAGAATGGCATGAACCCGGGAGGTGGAACTTGCAGTGAGCCGAGATCGCGCCACTGCACTCCAGCCTGGGCGACAGAGTGAGACTCCATCTCAAAAATAATAAATAAATAAATAAATAAATAAATAAATAAATAAATAAATAAATAAAAATACAACAGTGCATGAGCAATGTATGTAGTTATCTGCTCACAGTATACATGTCTACAGATATATATTATTTTGCTTTTTTATTTCATTTCTGTTCCAGCAACTACAAATTTTATGTTGGCTCCTTAGGCTCTATAACAGAACATGTAACTTTAAAAATGGCTAGCATTTAAATATACTTAAAGAAATCAGAAATTTCTTAGGTATGTCTATTCATAGAGCCTAGAAGTGGCCTCACTTTTATGCAATATTTGTATTTGAGACATGATTTCCTTATGAAAATAACACATAAGAAGTTGGGTTGACTCATCGTCTATTCTTTATTTACATGTATATCATGTACATAAATATACATATTATGTATTATGTACATATGTATGCACACACTTGCAGAGCAAGTGTTAGCTGGATACAAGTATTAGCTACATATACATGTGTGTGTATTTATGTGTTTATATATATTTATATGTGTAGGCGTTAATACAGTGATGAGTCATTTAACAGTGGGGACACATTCTGAGAAATGCATCATTTTGCAATTTTGTCGTGTGAGCATCATAGGGTGCACTTACACAAACCTAGATGGTTTAGACTACTACTCACCTAGGCTATGTGGTATTGCCTATTCTTTCTTGGCTACAAACCTATAAGCATGTTACTGTACTGAACACTGTAGGCCGTTGTAACACAATGGTGAATATTTGTGTATCTACACATAAAAGAGGTACTGTAAAAACTTAGGGTCATAATATTATAAAGTCACCATCGTATAGGTGGTCCATCACTGACAGAAACATGTTGTCATGTGGTACCATGAGGACTCAAACGTAACGTCCATTTTACTTAAACAAAAATATCTGATTAATCAATATATTTGGTTAAAATGATCATGAATTTGAATGAAATGAACTGAATAAGGTGATAATGATTTATACTGAAAACTCCTCATAGCAATCTTATAGTTATTCCCATCCTACCACTAAGCCAAACAAAGAGTTTTGAAAGGATTCAAATAGAATTAATGTATATTAGCAATTATAAATTGACATTCCATGCATGCATGCTTTTCTTTCATTTATACTTCACAATTCTCTTCAATAAAGAGTATCAATTTCTGAAGTTATAATATTATATAAGTACATTTTCTAGAAAAGCTATGTAGCATCACTTGTCAAAAATGGAATTTTTATAATTTGACTGAAATAACCAATATAATAAATAATAAGTGAATTGTCTTTTTAAAGCTAAGAACGGGTACAAAATGTAATATTGTAGTTAATACATCAAAAAGAAATAAAGGTCAACTGTTAGAGCCTAATCTGTCATAGAGGTTTTGTAATTATAGAAGAAGAAGTACATTTGAAAAATATATCTACAGAGAGTAATTTAATGTCAAGTGTCCAACTTTGCCATACTGTTAAGATCTTGAGGTAACCTTGTCACACCTGAAACACAGATACTCCCAGATCTGGTGTCCTATTCATTATGATATTTCTTGAGCTATGCTACAAGCTACAGCCAATGAAAATTATCTCATAACCTACTTTTTAAAAAGTCATCCATAATTAATGTCTACAGATATATAGTATTCACATTTTGACAAGGAGCATCAGGGTGCCAATAACTCTTCGACCCAGACAGTTTTATGTGTCTTCTCTTCAATAATTACCATTTTGGAAAGCTTTCAAGTGATATCTCTTATTACAGTAGGATAGTTTTCTGATAAAGTTCTAATACATGTGTCCTTATTTAAGGTGAGTCCTAAGATGGCCAGGCCAAACTTAACAAAGTCAAGTGTACAAATTATTAAGCATTCACTTGAAGGACTCCACTTTGTTGAAATATACCTTAAAGCTAGAAACCCACTGTCTACGGAAATGATTTGTTCCTGAAGACTTTGACATCAAAAGTCAAATTATAAGTAGGCACGAACACGTTATTTATCTTGAAGATATCTTGCTCTTTTGATATTCAGGTCTAGTAGTCTCTCCTCATGTGTTTAATTTTTATAACCATACAAAAATGGCTACTTTTCTGAAAAGAAGTAGTGACATAACATTAAAATTAAATGAGGATTGAAGGAAAAGTTTAATCAGTCATCTTTTTATCAACTCTTTGGAAATACAGTACCTTTCATGCATGAATAAGAAAAATACTTATTTGTTCAAAATTTTATAAGGCATGATTTCTTTGTCTCTTTATAGCACTTCTTCTTACCCTACCTCTTCATAATTTATGCCTGGTTTTAAAAAAGTTTAACTTTTTGCCAACTCATTAATTTATCAAACAAATCCGATATGAAGAAATCAGATTTTAGCATACATCATTCTTTTAGCTGGCTATTACATCATGGTGCAACAAGAAATGTTTAGATCAGATTCATGGGTAATGGTCCATTTCTGTTTTTCTAATGCCCATAGACCCCTATTGAATTGTATTATGTAGTTTATGTATTTGTAATCTAACTATTAGTAGGATATAGACATCTTTGGCAACCAAACTGAATTCAGCCACCTGGGTACCACTTAATGATATGTCATAAACTGCTTCATGATTTAATGAGATCATTTCTTGTTTTATTTCATTATAACGATATATCATAACAATTTATGTTAGATCATTAAGAGTGTTGCAACAGATTCAACTTCAAATCTCAAGTCCGTCAAAATATCAGTTTATAAAAAGAATAAGCTGGCAGAACTTCTTTTTAAAACTACAACCTGGAATGTAGACTATCAAGTCAGTCAACCAACAGTTTAATTGTTATGAAGGCCAACCATATCATAAGAAACAGTCAAATATATTTTAAACATTATTTCACTTTTTAAACTGATATAACTTCTGACAAGTATCATAGACAAATAATTTTATCAGTTGATAAAGTCTTTAGAAATGTTTACAGCAACATTTTAAATAACTGTAAAGGAATGTTTTGCCTTAACAAAACACTTTTCTATATTTCTTTTTCTTTTTTTTTTTTTTTCTTCTGGGAGACAGAGTCTCACTCTACAACCCAGGCTGGAGTGCAGTGGCATGACCTTGACTCACTGCAACTTCTGCTTCCTGGGTGCAAGCAATTCTTCTGCCTCAGCCTCTCAAGTAGCTAGGACTACATTTTTGTATTCTTAGTAGAGATAGGGTTTCATGATATTGGCCAGGTTGGTCTCGAACTCCTGACTTCGTGATCTGCCCTCCTCGGCCTCCCAAAGTGCTGGGATTACAGACATGAACCACCACACCAAGAATCTATATTTCTTAAATGTTTCTCATCAACATACATAGATATCCGTGTCAGAATCTATACAGAAAACAGTAACTAGACAGTACCACTTTCACTGACACTTTTGTTTGACTTCTATATGCAGTTACTGATATCTTGTTTTAAGTTATACATTATATATGTTCTACAGGACTGAGACTAACATGAGGAATGTGAGGCACTCATACTGGACACAAAATTTAAGTGCAAAAACTCAGTTATCAAGGTAAAAATTATAATACTTCTATAACATGTAAATATGTATTTACATGTTATATTTAAAATCCAAATTATTTTTAAAATTCATATTCAATAACATAAAAAATATTAAATAAAGACAGAATCAGTATGTTCCAAACCTTACTCGGATGCTGAGCACAAGGGAATCAATCGATTACAGGGTGAGAACCACAGAGGCTGAAGTTCTAAGAAGTTAGGTAGACATTTTCAAGGAGCTTGCAGAGTGGCAAATGTAACAATTTTATGTATCAACTTAATTGGATTAACAGATGCTGAGATAGCTGGTAAAACATTATTTCTGAAGGTGTCTGGGAGGGTGTTTCTTGGAATCAGTTGGCCTTTGAATTTGTAGACTGAGTAAGGGAGAGCCAACTTCACTAACATTGAGAGGTTAAGCCAGTTGGACTTCCTGGGTCCAATGGTGACTTGGAGAACTTTTCGGTGCCTAGCTAAAGGTTTGTAAATGCACCAATCAGCACTCTGTAAAACACACCAATCAGCACTCTGTAAAATGGACCAATCAGCAGGATGTGGGCGGGACCAAATAAGGGAATAAAAGCTGGCCACCCAACCCAGCAGCAGGAACCCACTGCGGTTATTTTCCATGCTGTGGAAGCATTGTTATTTCACTCTTCAGGATAAAGCTTGCTGCTGCCTGCTCTTTGGGTCCACACTACCTTTAAGAGCTGTAACACTCACTGAGAAGGTCTGCAGCTTCACTCCTGAAGTCAACAAGACAATGAACCCACCAGAAGGAAGAAACTCCGGCCACATCTGAACATCTGAAGGAACAAACTCTGGACACACCATCTTTAAGAAATGTAACACTGTAGATTCTGGAAATTAGCCCTTTGTCAGATGAGTAGACTGCAAAAATTTTCTCCCATTCTGTAGGTTGCCTGTTCACCCTGATGGTAGTTTCTTTTGCTGTGCAGAAGCTCTTTAGTTTAATTAGATCCCATTTGTCAATTTTGGCTTTTGCTGCCGTTGCTTTTGGTGTTTTAGACATGAAGTCCTTGCCCATGCCTATGTCCTGAATGGTACTACCTAGATTTTCTTCTAGGGTTTTTATGGTAATAGGTCTAACATTTAAGTCTCTAATCCATCTTGAATTAATCTTCGTATAAGGAGTAAGGAAAGGATCCAGTTTCAGCTTTCTACTTATGGCTAGCCAATTTTCCCAGCACCATTTATTAAATAGGGAATCCTTTCCCCATTTCTTGTTTCTCTCAGGTTTGTCAAAGATCAGATGGCTATAGATGTGTGGTATTATTTCTGAGGACTCTGTTCTGTTCCATTGGTCTATATCTCTGTTTTGGTACCAGTACCATGCTGTTTTGGTTACTGTAGCCTTGTAGTATAGTTTGAAGTAAGGTAGCGTGACACCTCCAGCTTTGTCCTTTTGACTTAGGATTGTCTTGGCAATGAGAACTCAAACAAATATACAAGAAAAAAACAAACAACCCCATCCAAAAGTGGGGAAAGGATATGAACAGACATTTCTCAAAAGAAGACATGCATACAGCCAACAGACACATGAAAAAATGCTCATCATCACTCGCCATCAGAGAAATGCGAATCAAAACCACAATGAGATACCATCTCACACCAGTTAGAATGGCAATCATTAAAAAATCAGGAAACAACAGGTACTGGAGAGGATGTGGAGAAATAGGAACACTTTTACACTGTTGGTGGGATTGTAAACTAGTTCAACCATTATGGAAAACAGTATGGCGATTCCTCAAGGATCTAGAACTAGATGTACCATATGACCCAGCCATCCCACTACTGGGTATATACCCAAAGGATTATAAATTATTCTACTACAAAGACACATGCACACGTATGTTTATTGCGGCACTATTCACAATAGCAAAGACTTGGAATCAACCCAAATGTCCATCAGTGACAGACTGGATTAAGAAAATGTGGCACATATACACCATGGAATACTATGCAGCCATAAAAAACGATGAGTTTGCGTCCTTTGTAGGGACATGGATGCAGCTGGAAACCATCATTCTTAGCAAACTATCACAAGAAGAGAAAACCAAACACCGCATGTTCTCACTCATAGGTGGGAACTGAACAATGAGTTCACTTGGACTCAGGAAAGGGAACATCACACACTGGGGCCTATCATGGGGAGGGGGGAGGGGGGAGGGATTGCACTGAGAAGTTATACCTGATATAAATGATGAATTGATGGGTGCTGACGAGTTGATGGGTGCAGCACACCAACATGGCACAGGTATACATATGTAACAAACCTGCACGTTATGCATATGTACCCTAGAACTTAAAGTATAATAAAAATAAAAAATAAAAAAAATAAAAAAATAAAGACATGGTGAAGATGTCACACAGAAAGAAAGTTAGTTCCTGTATCAAAAGTACAAAAGTGAAATTACAAAGTATTCCTGTGGTATTGACTGTCATCAAAGATGAAAGTATATAAAAATAAATAGCAAATAAAGTGAAATTAGAAACTCTTCAAAAAAAAAAAAAGAAATGTAACACTCACCGTGAGGGTCCACAGCTTCATTTTTGAAGTCAGTAAGACCAAGAACCCACCGGAAGGAACCAATTCCGAACACAATGTGGGTGAGTATCATCCAATCCATTGAGCCTGAAAAACGTCAACCTTGCTCCCTGGTGGAGGTGGAAAATCCACCTTTTCCCACCCTCGGACATGGGCACATCTGGCCTTCAGACTGGGATTAGACTTACACAACCTTTAGGCCTTTGGACTTGGACTCATTTTCACAACCAGCTTTCCTCGTTCTCCACTTTGTAGACATCAGATCATGGGACTTCTCAGCCTTGAAAATCACATGAGTCAATTCCCATAATTCTCTCTCTCTCTCTCATATATGTAGTGATATATAATATATAATTATGTAGAGATTATATATAATTATATAGAGAGACATTCATATGTATAGTTATGTATATAGAGAGAAATCTATCTGCTTATCTATCTTACATACTATTGATTTTGTTTCTCTGTAGAACCGTGACCGAAACAGTAATATTCTGTGCTGGCTGGTAGAAATTTAGAGACATTTACAAATACTTTTATTTTGCAGAAAGAAAAAGAGAGGTATTTTTGTTACAGGGAGATGTAATAGGAATATTTCATAAACTTTTGAGTCAGACGCCTCCTGCTTGCATAACTCAGTAGGAATTTTGTAAAACGAAGTAAGAATTTATCTAGCAAGACTTACAAAAAATAGTCAATATAGATTGTTGAATTAAATAAGCCACTTAAAACATCTAAAATGAGCATAACTCAATTTAAATTTTAAGAAGCTGAAAAAGTATATAATATATTATCTGCTTTTATTCACACAAATTATAAAATGATATCTCAAAAAGCGAGATAATGATTATATATTTTGGAGAAAAAAGAAAGCGTTATGCAGGATGTATGCTCGTGTGTGTAGAAGCATATACATATATTTTTAAAGTAAATTTCATATGTGTGTGTATTCATCATTTAATTCCTGAAAATAATTATTTACATGTGTTGTTGAACTCTACGCATTTATGCTAATTAACTGTAGAAGAAAACAGTAGTTTAGAAGACATTCTTTGGTATGACCAATATCATAATAATTGATATGTCTTGATTTCATAGAAAAAAATAAGACTTTCAATTCCTATGCTGTATCTCTCAATAGAAAAAAGTATGAATATCTAGCAATTAATTTCTACATATAAGAAAAATACTTTAGTAAAAATACATATTGTCATCAAATGTGTGTCCATTTACTGTATTGTTTATTTCTAATGTATCTTAACATTATGCAATGTTAATGAAAAATAAAATTATGTATATGTTTCTTTTGTGGGTATATTCATAAGCATGTATATACAAATATATGCACACACATATTAACTATTGTGAAATACTGGGATTCTTCTGTTCATCTTTAATTTTTTGAAAAGTATGACTACAGAATTGTTTTAACTACTTAAACATTATTATGGCTGTTCAGGTATTTAAAAGATTGAATTAAAAAGATAGAATGAAGAAATATTGTTAAAACAGCCAGGAAATTGAGGCACTTCTGTATCCCCATATTTATGTGTTAGATTCTTCCCTAATCGAGTGGATCAATTAACATAAAATAGTTATGGAACCACAGCCTAATAAATACATGGAACATTAACTTGCTTAGAAAGCATTTTGAGATTTTCAAGTTAAAGATGGTTAAAAAATTAAATCACATATATTTACTTCATTTGGGGAGATACCCCTCTCTTCCCATTAGACTTCTATTACTGTACCCTACTCAGTTAAGTGAGGAATCCTCTGAAGTTCCATAGTTATACTTCAAGCTGAATCAAAATTTCAAATTCCTTTTATAAGTAGATGCTTCCTTTTGGCATTACCACTTAATTAAAAAGACAATATGGAAAAATATATACATGCATCACATGGATACGTGTGTGTGTGTAAGATGACTTTCTCAACTAAGATCTAACATCAAACAGTTTTTGTTCTCTCATTGCCTTTCATTTTTTGTCTGTCAGATGCATGACAATAGCTGCTATTGTCTTGAGGCCTTTGGAAACATATCATTTAAAACCAGAAAAAAAAAAAAAAGATAAATTACTCATCTATGTCTTTATATAACCTGTTAATATGATTTTATAGCAAGGCTTTATTTTATTTATTCTTTTTTTTTTTTTTTTTTTTTTTTTTTCGAGACGGAGTCTCGCTCTGTCGCCCAGGCTGGAGTGCAGTGGCGCAATCTCAGCTCACTGCAAGCTCTGCCTCCCGGGTTCCAGCCATTCTCCTGCCTCAGCCTCCCGAGTAGCTGGGACTACAGGCTCCCGCCACCTCGCCCGACTAGTTTGGTTTTTTTTTGTATTTTTTAGTAGAGACGGGGTTTCACTGTGTTAGCCAGGATGGTCTCCATCTCCTGACCTCACGATCCGCCCATCTCGGCCTTATTTTATTTACTCTTAAAAAGTGTTTCTAATTGTTGATTTTGTGTGCATGTTTTTATCTGTGTCCAACTTCATGCTCACACATATGATATCACATCTTTTTTATTGCTAGAGTATATCCAGTTACGTAAGAGGAGAGCAGAAGGAGAAATCTTTGCCCACATTTCCTCCCTCATACATCATCCTGGGTACATTGTATGTTGACCCTACTGTTAAAGATCAAATGGCTAGAAATATAGGCAATACTCAACAGTTTTCAAACCAGGTAGAACACGGCAGGACACTGGCCAGTACTTGCTGAACATCACTCATTGCCAGAAGGTCCTCTTTGATCAACAAAAAGCATTGAACAGGCAGTTACTTGAACATTGCTTTAGGTGAAAGTTGTGAATCGAGTTCTCCCTTCATCAATAACACTTGCAGGGATAGTAGTATGGTAATAATAATAGCTATTTTTTTATTGAGTGCTTACTATGTCTCAAGCACTCTATATTATCACATGTAATGCTATTGCACTTGATTTAAGTCCAAGTGGTATTGCCTCTGAAATTAATTAGCCACTACCAGTTATCTTGCCTCTACAAGGACTCGGAGGCCAAGTTCATTATATGTAGTAACCATAATCCCTTTCTATAAAATGGGGAAAATAATATCAAACTTACAGTATTTCTATACACAAACCAAATAGGGTCTCTGACATATAATAGGTCCCAGAAAAATGCCAGTTTCCTTCAATTCTCATAAAATATATATCATGAAAATATGTATGAGTCATCTTCCGTGTATGCAGGAGAAGTAAGCCTATTAAAATGTCTTAGCTTTTACAGATACATTACCACTGGAATACTAGTTTGCTTTGTGTTTAAAAAGAGGTACCTGGCTTCATTGAGACAGTCTAATACCTTCAAAAGAAAAACTATTTCAGTAAAATCCAAAATAACTAAAAGAATACACTCCACCCATTGAGATTTATACACCATGTTATTTGTTCATCATACATATCTCATTTAGTCTTATAGGCTAGTTATTCTTACTAATCAATATTCATATTACAGATGAAAGAAACAGGCACAGGCAATTTTGGTAATTTATACAAGGGCCCCTCACAATGAAGTAGAGGCAAATTATGAATTTCAATCCAAATCTGTTGACTCAGAATCTCATGCTTTTAATGACTAAGGTTTTCTTACTCATAGCAAAACATAAAAATTTAGATTTTTTAACCTTATCTTTTTATTTGTGTGTGTGTGTGTGTGTGTGTGTGTGTGTGTGTGTGTGTGTATGTTTGAGATGGAGTTTTGCTCTTGTTACCCAGGCTGGATAGTAATGGTGCCATCTCGGCTCACTGCAACCTCCACCTCCCAGGTTCAATCGATACTCCTTCCTCAGCCTCCCTATTAGCTGGGATTACAGGCGCCCACCACCACACCTGGCCAATTTTTGTATTTTTAGAAGAAAAGGGATTTCACCAGGTTTGCCAGGCTGGTCTCGAACTCCTGACCTCAGGTGATCTGCCCACCTCGGCCTCCCAAAGTGCTGGGATTACGGGTATGAGCCACTGAGTCCAGCCTATTTGCAGATATTTAACTTGAAATGGTTTTTCATCCAAAAATGGGAAATTATGGATATAACTGCATTTTGACATACATTCTAAAAAATACAACAATAGATCTTAATTTTATTTATTTTTGTTGTTTGCTAAAGTGTTGCAATAAGGAATAATGCACTATTAATTGACAGACTTATACCAACTCTCATTCTTTTAAAACTGGTATCTATTCCCTATATTGTAATACTGGTGGTTACATTGGTTTCCAAGTATTCACTAGCTGTTACAATTCACTTACATTGCACATTACTACCATCAGTGGTTTGAATACCATTGTATCATTTGTTTCCTGAGAATAATTCTTTACATGTGATGTTGAACTCTAAGCATTTCTGCAAATTAACTGTAGAAGAAAACAGTAGTTTAGAAGAAATGTCTAGAATGCTATTTGCTTTTAGACAAGAAGTGTTAAATTATTCTTTTCCTTTTTACAAGGCTTTATCAGACCCTTCTATCTCATATCTGCTGCACAAATTTTGTTTTTCTGTACTTAAAATGAGACCTTATTAATCTCCCTTCAAAAATTTATACGGCTGCTTATACTACCTTATACTGCTGCTTCTATGATGCGGTTTTCATCTTCCATCCTTTCAAAATTCTGAAATCATATGACTGACTTTTATTCAACCACATCTTCTGATCATAATGATACCAAAAGGCATTGTGGCAATCAGTGCAATCCCACTTCCTCTGACAACCACAGTGGTATGATTCCATAAAATATTCCTCATTAAAGACTTGCTATTCCAGAACAAGAACTATCTTCTTAGAGCAGGCATATGTTCACCTCTGCTAGGCTTTGGGTTTATACACAATATGACTCTACTCAGTTGTTTAACATGTACCAGTTACAAAGAGCTTCCCTATGCATATTCTCTCTGCATTAAATATTTCCTGGAACAAGGTGCAATACAACAAATTAAATAAACAAGATTTGTTTTACATTTTACCTTCCCAATAACCCTGGCAAAAATGCAGGGAAGGCATTAATATTTCCATTGAATACATGAGAAACTTGAGGCTCAAAGATGTTATGCAAATTGTCTCAAGGTCATATAGTTAGTAAGCATTGGAGTTCAGATAAGTCTATCTCTGAGCCAACAGGAATGCCTCCAGTCTCTCTTAGATTTCCTTTCCCTGTACAGAGAGACACTGTAGTGAAGAGTTTAAATGTTTCTTGAGTCAAAACACTTGGACTCTTCTGATCCTGCTGGACTTCTCCGGCTGTGTTAATTTGGACAAATCACTTAACTACTGTTTGGCTCAATTTTTCTCTTAAATAAAATGAAGATAATAGATAAGAATTTTACTGACCTTCCTGGGTTGTTGTGAGGTTTTTACGTTTTTTCTTTCTTTTTTTTTTTCTGTTTTCTTTGAGAAAGCAGATGTTACTATGTTGCAAGGCTGGAGCTATTCACAAGCCCAATCATAGGATACTGCAGCCTCAAACTTGTGGATGCAAGTGATCATCTTGCCTCAGCCTCTCAGGTAGCTGAGACTATAGTCATGTACCACTGTGCCCAGTAAGTTGTGAGTTTCATGTTACTATCCTTGGTTTATCATGAGCATTCCATTAATCTGGTGATTGTTGAGTTTATATACAAATTAACATGAATAAATTCCAACCCATCTGTTTTTAAGAGTGTTCATTTTCTACATAAAATTAGATGACATATAGCAGGACAACGAACATCTGAGTGACTTTAAAGGTGGTAAAGCCTGAGAAAAGAGGAATATCTCGACAGCCATAGATGATCTATGGATCAACGCAGGAGAGTCTCCAGAGACAGGGGAAAGGGAAAGAAAATGCCTCAAAAAAAAGGAAAAAGGAGAGATAAGTGCTGGATATCTTAGATATCCTTTCTCTCCCCTGCCAAAGCAGCCTGTTTGCCAGCACAAGTGAGCAGATTGAGAAATAAGACAGTAGCAGTGGAGACATAAAGATCACCTTTCTCAGTGGTAAACAAACAAATGTGAGGGTCACAGCAGGATGTGAAGTAAAATAGGTCTGTTAGCTGAATCCAGAATTAGACTGACTTAAAACTCAAACATTAACATGCCTCCAACTCCTCCGAAATGAAGGGAAGGTACAGAATATCTGAATCCAAAGAAGTATCAAGGGAAAGCTTACTCTTTTCACTCTGCTGAATCCCAGGAAAAAAAGGCAGAACTAAGCAAAGCCAGCTAGCTTACACCTTGCCAACACATTGATGAGGAAAAAAAAAAAAAAAAAAAATCACTTCATGCAGGTGGGAAACAGAGATCTCCCAGTAAAAACAAGAAAAATATGCAAAACCTAGAATGATAAGAAAAAAGTATTTGAGATATTAGATGTGTTAAATAAATGCAACAGAGAAAACTCATCACAAACTCTTACATGCGTTAACTTCACTAATTATTAAAGGCATATATTGCATTCAACACAAAATAATGCTATTAGAATGTTTTGCATTTCTTCTATGTTTAAGACATAGGAGGAAATTAAAACGAAATATTCCATTTAAATTCTTATGATAGACTGTGCAGTAGTCTATTTTACCTATGAGACAGAGAAATCAGAGAAATTTAGCTTTTGCCTATGTCACGAAGCTAATAAATAAAAGGATTGGAGATGGGATTCCAGGAAGTTTGACTCCAATTCTATGCAGAAAATAACAAATATCTCAGCAGGATACAATTTTCTTACTTACGTAAGTAACAAATTATTATCAAAATGTGCTTGTAAAGCAGAAAATAAAACTAAAGCACATGTGATAGCTCTAATGGGAAATAATGATAGTCTAATATCCTCATCATTATAATAAGAATGTACTAAAGTATTACTTCAAAAAAAAATCACAATTCTCATGCAAATGTAAAATGAAACAATGTCAATTAAGCCACCAGTAAGATGCCAAAAATCATTCCAAGAACATTTGAGAAACTGGGTGTATAATGGCAACTTCTCAAACAAATTAAGATTGCTAGGTTAGATTTTTAAAATTTATATAATAGTTCTCTTTTATATTTAATTATTAGAGATATATAGTAATTGTACTTACTTATGGGGTAAGTGATACTCTGAAATATGCATATTGCTTGTAATTATCAAATAAAAATAATTGGGATATCCCTAATGCTCGGCATTGATCATTTGTGTTAGGAACATTCAAATTCCACTCTTCTAGTTACTTTGAAATATGCCATAAATTATTATTGACTACAGTTGCCCCATTGCGCTACTAAACACTAGCATAATAGATTAGATATTTTTTAAATGGCTAATGTCTAATGGAGCCATGCATCATAATTGTTGATGTTTAATCTGTTGCACTGAACAGAGCTTCTCTGAATCTCTACTGAAAAAAAAAATCTACAATTTAATCTCTGGCATTATAGATGCAAAAACTGTTCAATTATTTAAAAAGTAAAGCCGTGGTTGAAGTAAAAGAGTTCCCAGTAATCTCTTTTGTCTATTTTAAATTTCAAATAATTACTCTAACAGATATATATATGCTTGCTACTTGCTAATTAGAAATACGTTTCTCTTGGTCACTCAGCATTATCTCTGACACCTATGGAGCACTGGAGACACGCAGATAATTATTCATCATTGGCCACACACTTTTTAAATCATGCAATTGTTTCAGTCACATTCTATGATATCTCTTATTGAACTGGAGCTATCTTTTAAATATTCCCCGAGATTACCTGACATGGTTGTCCTGATTGGATTACAAATTATTCTGGTATATTATCTAAATTTCAAAAGTGTAATTCAAAATAAAAAATAGAACAAACAACAACAAAACAAATACACACACAGAAGTACACACAGTTTCTTCCCAGGCCTTTTGTGTCCTAGTCCATAGACCTTCCATAAAGCTTAGTAAATATTACTGTCATTGGCAGCAAATATGAGTTCCCAGATGACTTTTCCAATGAACAATAGACATCAAGGATAGCCACAGGAAGCTCCTGGTTGACTCATTAAACAATCAACTTTAGGGTGACGTTCAAATTCTGCCACTGTCTGAGGTCCTCCTACCTTCTTCATAAGGGCTTTTATCTCTTTATCCTTCTTACCTTTTTGCAAATACTTCTTACTTTTTTCTTTCACTTGTGCTCATGCTATCTCCATTGCCTGCAAGGTCTTTTGTTCCCCTTTTTTTATCTACTCCCTTCTCTTTCTTAGGTCTGTTCAAATATAATTGCTGCAGTGAAAATTGTCCAGCTCTCCTATTCAGCCTTCTTCTACATTATTGAAGCCTTTAATGTACCTCTTTTAAAAACATAGTATTTATCATTGTATTATAATTAGTTGTTTATGTATCTATCTCATCATATCTTTTACAAAATTATGTATGAGATTTGAAATGAACAAGTGAATAAACCAATGAATGAGTAGTTTCTACAAAGCGTGGATGAAATATTTAGTAGCAAAGACATTTGAAAATTATTATAATGTGCTTGTAATTTATCATGGTTGACTTATAAAGAAATAGAGGCAATGACATCAAATTCTTGTATTTTTTATGATTCTGTTCAGAGATTACCTATTTCATGAAGCCTTCTCTCCTCTGCCAAAAGAAAATGTTTTATTCTTTTTATAAATTATTTTAGCTTTTCAGACACAATTTTTCAACAATATGATTTTCTACATATATATATTATAATTTATTTTCTTTGATTTTGTATTGGATACTGCCAGTTTCTTGAGGTCTTTTTAGTTTTTATCCCAAAGACCTAACTCACCATTCACCTCTTCTTGTTAAATAGGTAATGCTGAGAGAAACTTTCTCCCTCCATCTCTTTCTCTTTCTGTTATATACACAAAACTCCTCTCTAATAAACTCCTACTATCCACACATTTGGGTGAAGACTGAGAGTCTGACTACTACTTTTAAAGAAGTTTCATAGCTCACTATGTTCCTAATACCTTGGCATAATCACCCTTTATTCTGATAAAGTAGCCACCTATGGCTTCAGGAGGGATATGAGTTATTGGACAGAAAAAAGAATCATGTGTAAGAATAAAGAGTGATAGGGATGACACAGTTAGTAGAGGAGTAGTGAGAAATTGAGAAGCTGAAATAGATAATACAATATTTTGTTTAGTGAAAGTACTAACAGAAAATTTTATTTATGTCAAATATTTCCAAGTATTTACCAGTCATGTTGGTCATTTTCAGAAAACTTAAAAAGCAATTTAAAAAAAAAATGCTTTCTCTCAAACTCATAGTTCTTATGATAAATTTCCCTGTCCTAAATTCTGCATTCAGTGCAAGAGCTATCCTTCTGAATCAATGAGTCATCATATGAAAGAAACAATGTGTGTGTATAATCCCCGATTCCTGCGAAGAGAAAAATTGCATATGTCTCATATTGGCAAAGGTTGATGAATGTTTACATGCCCTTAAACAAATGCAATTGTTAGCTAGCTTTCTGCAGAATATAATCCTAAGGATTTCTAAGACAATATTTTCCCATCAAATGTTATGCAAATTATAATGAATTATGATAATTGATATCAAGTGCAGACTTTCTGCTGAAATAAATTCTATTCAAACAAATGTTTTCCATACCATTAGAATTACAAGTTACAAACATGTCTAGTAATTCATTAAGAGCCATTTATTCAGATTCAAGTGTTTGAACACCAGCTGGTTGTCAGAAAGATTTATCAAATTCTTTCTATAGAAAATCATAAAAGTTTTAGGGCTGCTTTTAGTGTATCAGTAAATATTCATTATTATCTGAATAAGCAAATCTATGTCACTGAGAAATTGGAACACTGTGGGACCTAAAGCCTGCAAATAAAATATCACTTCCTTAAAAGAATAATAAATCACATTCCTCATGCAGCTCTTGCAATGTCTACAGCTAAAACTTCATGTGAGGAGATTTTTGTTTTATCCAGAAAAAACACCAGACTCTCTCTATGCCCATGCATAAAGGCAGTCTTTTCTTTCCCCTTTGTTTGGGTGATATCTTGACTAAGATTTTGCAATTCTTACCTCATTTTATTTAGGCTGCCATCACATACCCTTTAATAAATACATAATCTTAGGAATCATTCTTAGAAGAAAGCGGTAAAAATTTATTATAGAAACAGATATGGAACAAGACTCACAACCTTTATGAATTTAAGTAATAAAAATGGATTTTATCATTTATGTATCAGGCTGCATATATCAATCTACTCCAATTTCCTAGGAAATGTTCTTAGCATAGTTCTCACAGGCAAACAAAAGGATATTTTACATGTATTTTCTAGTTTACTCCCTGATCTTGTTAAAGTGTAATACTGAGGCATATTTATTTCAATTTTATATATAAATACAGAAATATAACTTCCTTGTAGCACTTAATATAAAACCATTAAACACAAATTCACTTTAGCTTCAGATTTTTTTATATTAAAAAGTACAAAATAATAAAAATGTAAAGAATATGGAACCATACAAATTCACATGAACTTAGTAACTACAACAGATGCTTACTGATTTCTTATGTATGTACTTATTTACACCAAATATTTATTAAACAATTTTTAATCTTGTTTTATTGGAGAAAAAGAAATGGTTAAGAATAAGATGAAAGGTACTATCCCCTAAGGTAACAGTTCGGTTTTTAAACTTGCTTGAAGCAAACAAGAACAATAGAGCACAAGAAAACTAAGATAATCTGCCAAATGACTTTCAGGCAAAGTTGAAGAATAAAATATTTCAAAATAATTGTTAAAATATGATTAATAGCTGGAAGCCATTATCCACAGCAGACAAACGGGAAAGAAAACCAAACACCAAATGTTCTCACTTGTAAATGGGAGCTGAATGATGAGAACACATGGACACAGGGAGGGGAACAACACACACTTGTAGGATTGAGCAGGGGGCAGATGGTAGAGTGTCAGGATAAATAGCTAATGCATGCTAGATTTAATACCTAGGTTATGGATTGATGGGGCAGCAAACCACCATGACACACATTTACCTATGTAACAAACCTGTGCATCCTGCAATGTATCCAGGAACTTAAAATTAAATTAAATGTTTAAAAATGAGTAATTTGTTTATCAACAAATATAAGCTTAAATAATTCATGATAAAAACAGTGTTTTAAATACTTTGTAAAGCTTACAAATCAAAGCATAATATATCATACAATTTTCCTGAGCTGGTATTGAAAAACAATTTTCAGAGAATATCCATTGAACCTAAGTGGGCTAAAAAGATAAGAAAAGAGTGAACTTACATTTTAGTAGTGGAGGAATGATAAATGCACAAAAGTATTTACACAAGTAGAGAATGACAGCTGCCATAACAGAATCCAGAATAGATTTCTACGGGACATGAAGGAGGAAGAGATTATATTCCATCTATGGAATCCACAGTCTTCCCGGAAATAGCTATATTGGTGCTGGACTTTGAAGGATGGGTTAAATTAAGGCAGTTAGATAAGGAATTTCACAAGCAGATGAATAACAAGAGCAAAGCCAAGACACTGGACTTTACAGATCATGCTTAGAAAATAACATGAAGAATATCTGTTTGAATAAGATGTGGAGTCTGTGAAGGGAGTAGTTGCCAAATAGACTAGAATTAGATGCAGGAGTCATATTCAGAAACTCCTTAAATCCTTTGCTGAGTTGTTTGCATTTAATTCACTAAGGATTAAAAGTCTTAAAGCAGAGAACTAGCATGTTCCAATTTCTAAAAGGAAGTCAAAACCAGTAATTAATTATATCGATGCACCCCTTCTTCCAGTCCTAAGGTGAAAATAAGAATATGACCAGAGAAGTAAGGATATATATAGCATAATAATTTTGTGTCTGTAGTGTACATTCAAAATTATTTTTCCAAAGGAAAATAAGTCACTCTATTAAAAAGACACATGTACTTGTATATTCATCACAGCACTATTTAAAATAGCAAAGACATAGAATCAACTTAGGTTCCTATCAAGAGTGGATTGGATAAAGAAAATGCAGTACATACACACCATGGAATACCATGCAGCCATAGAAAACAACAAAATGGTATTCTTTGCAACAACATGGATACAGCTGGAGGCCACTCTTCAAAGCAAATTAACACAGAAACAGAAAACCAATACTACATGTATTCACTTGTAAGTGGGAGCTAAACATTAGTACACATGGACACAAGGATGGGAACAATAGACACTAGGGACCCCAAAAGGGTAAAAGAAGGGAGGGGGGCAAGGGCTAAAAACTACCAATTAGGTCCTATGCTCACTACCTATGTGACAGCATCAACTGTACCCCAAACATCAGCATCAGGCAATATTACCCATGTAACAAATTTGCACGTGTACCCACCAAATCTAAAAGTTGAAATTATGAAGAATAATAAATAAAATAAAAAGTTTTATTTGAAACATACTTCTGATGCATTTATCTGGACATTGTACCCAGGACGAGGAATGATATATTTTTGAAATATTTATCGAGGTTCCTAAATATTTAACATTTCTGAATTTGAGCTATTGCGTCAGGGAGAACAAGTTTTTATTTCAGAAAAAAATAAGAATAAACTAATTGGAAATATAATCTTTAATTCATTGAATTTTCTGTGTGAAAAGATAGGACCTACAAAATCTAAACTCACATCAAAATGTTTGAAAATGCAGGTTTCAAAGAATAATTTCATTAACTCTGTCTCCTCAGTGAGAGTAAACTTTGAGTTAGAGTACAAAGAACTGAAGAACGTGTAAAAGCAAAATACTGAAACGGAGTTTATGTCTCCCAAATTAAAATTAAAATGTCAGATAATTTATGGCACTTAAATGTAATAATATTTACGTTTTAAAATATATAATAAAAATCAAGTAGGCATTTTATTAATGTTTTCAAATATGAGCAAATGATAAAAATATATGATTTGAATTCCATCTATATGCATATGTATATAAATATGGAAAGAGATTGCAGTTCTTAATAGATGAATAAATAAATATGCTTATAATAATGTAATATTCATTGAAGGACTCTATATGCCATTGAAAAATATAAGAACTACTAATGAATAATTAAGTTATTTATACCAAGGCATAATTATATTATTACACAGTAAATTACCTTTGAATATTGTATATTCTGGCCCTGAATTAAAATGTCTCACAAATACTAAGTTCTTTAGGACTTAGCTTTCTCTTCCTGAGAGATTTTGTTGGCTGCCTCCCTACAGTAGGTCTTCTCTGTAATGCTCTATCAGGACTCTGCCTTTCATAATGGTAGTCATAGTGTAATCCTTTCACTTATATGTTGACCATCTCTCCCAGTAGACTTCATGCACCTTAAGGTCAAGGCCCTTCAATAGTATGCTCTGTTATATTTCTGGTGCCCAGAGCAGTATCTTGAACTCACCAACATGTAATAAACATATGTTGAACGAAAATGTAATTCTTCTTTAGAAATTCAATAATTTCACAGGGAAACAATTTCGAGTAATCACTTGAGCCTCTATGTTTTGCCACATGAACATTTATAATGACTTCTTATTAATAAAAATACTTCCTGTGTTTAAATAATAGGACATTGTTATACAATATTAGAAAAACTAGAAGAAAGACAATTTATATTTAACTTGATTATTTGTTGGAAATCAAAATTTGAAACATAAAACCTAAACTTTACTTTCTTTTTTTCTTTATAGTTTAATTGAATTCATACTATGGACAAGGTACTGTGTTATCTCTTATGAGACATACAGAGAAAAATGAGATCACTCTTCCTCGAAGGAATGAGAAATCTAGTATAGATATAAAATAGGTAGAGATACTGTAATTCAAGTGAGAAAGTGCCAACTGGCATTAGAGATTTGCTGCAGCAGTGTTTCTAAAACTTCCTTTTGCTTCAACTCACAGTAATACATTCATCTTATGCTGTGTGAATATATATAGAACAAATATGTAACAGAACAATATTTTACCTTTATGTAATACACTTTAATATTTTCCATTCTGTTATATCCTCTTTACATTTAACATTGGATATTCACTCATTAAACTACTTTCACAACACAATAAAAATCAACATGCAGTTAAAAAACACTGAGCTCTTTGAAGAATCAGCTTCAGTGAGATGGTATTTATGTCAAATGTTGAATAAAAGACTGTATAGTAGCTATACATGTAAACTTGAGGAAAAGGTATCATTTCAGACAGAAGGAGCTATATAAATAATAGTATTTAGAAAACGTGAGAGGGATGAACAAATAAGACCAAGTAGTTAGTTTGGTTACTGTGGTAGACAGAAATTTTAAGATGACCTTCCAAGGTTCCAACATCCCAATATATACACTACATGTAATATGCAGTCCTTGAGAGTGGCAGAACCTGTGTATATGACAATATGTCATTTCCACAATTTTGTTATTTTCACTGGCAAAAAAAAAAAAAGGATTTTTTCAGATGTAACTAAGTCTCTAATACATTGTGTTAATCGAAATGAAATTGTCCTGGGTAGGCCTGATCTAATCAGGTGACTTCTTAAAAGGGAGATTCAGAGATATCCTTTCTTGCTGGATACACAGATTCAGTCTGCAAGAGCTCTATAGCTTCAGGGAAATGAATCCTGCTAACAACATGTGAGCTTGGAAGAGGACACTGAGCCCACCCAGGAACATCTTGGGATTGCTGAGCATAGAACACAGCAGAGCCCACCAGACTTCTGACCAACAGAAAGATGAGATTATAGATGTATGTTGTCTTAAATCATTGTTTGTTATAATATGTTACCCAGTAAGACAAAACAGCTGTGGTGTGGGTGCACAAAGAAAAATAGTGTAAGGGATTTCTGCAAAGGTAACTGAAATTCTGATTATAAAGTGCCATGAGAGCTTGGACAACTGTCATATTAACTATAATTTTAAAAATCTAACCTACTTCTTATAAGTTGATAAAGGAGGACATATAGTTTATACTATATGTGACTATTTTACACCATGATTTCTAATAACTTGTATATTAGTACTAATTTGTTAGATTTTGATTATTAAAAAAGTTAGTATAGCAAACAAATACATTCCATTGGCTTTTTTTCAAAAGGCAAAACATCATTCATGTAAGTTTCTTCCACTAATAATTTACTGCTTTCTTTGACATAAGAACATGGCATTCATAATTCATCTTTTTCTGGTAAATAATATTCACCATTTCACCATGACATTTTGATAATCACTAAATAACTGAATTTGACAGTCTTGTACAATAGGAGCCCTCAGATTTGAGAAAGCCGAGGTAGGCGGGGCACTGGAATGGCCCAACAGTCACCTCCATGCATCCATTTTCTGGTCCCTTTAAGCCCTAGTGACATATACATCTTATTATTTTCTCTGTGTTCTATGATGTGGAATGCTTAGAAAACCCTGCCTTAGGGACTATTTTGCCTTTAGAAATACAATTATGGTTCCCATATCCCTCAGTGAGCAGCTTAGAGCAGGTGATATTTTCAGAGTTCTGTCAATCAGGAAACTAGTACACCAACTATGTGACTCATACTTTCACTGTGTGCACTGAGTCAAAGAGTTCCTAAAATGTAGAGAATGACTTTAAAAGCAAGTGCTTCTCCAGGTATACTAATATGTTGCGTCTCATTCTTTTGAGATTTGCAGACTTCTTGGTATTTCTGCTTTAGTATGTAAATTTTATTAATTTAAAATAGATAATTTATCTCTGAACTGTATAAAAAGGAGTGATTACATAAGTATTCCACAACATTGGATGGTGTAGAACCATAATTAAAATGCACAGATTTGGTTAGGATGCAACCAAATTACATTGTTCACAAGTGCAGTGAACTGAAATGTAACATTAGTTAAAATGCAAATACATAATTCTCTCCATCACACACAATTATTCAGATTTTCTTACAATGAGAAATAGCACCATATAGGAAAAAAAGGAAGCATATCTTAGAGTGTTTTTTTACCTTCTCTGAGATCTGAAAAAGATGTCATTTTTATATTTGCCCCTCTTTAATGAGACAGAACTAGCTTCAGTAGCTAGAGAAAGAAAGCAAAAGAATCAACCAAATGATGGTTCCTGTCATCATTTATAACATATATAGCATCAACAGTCTGACCTTTTCAAATAGATTGTATTAGTGACTTCAGTACCTCCTTCAGATAACCTTCTTAAATTTGCTAATTTAAAACAGCAAAATTAAATCTTCCTTCTCTTTCTAAGTGTCATAGGGACACTTCCCCTTTGTTAACCACAGGCAATTTTTGCAATGGGTCAAAGATTCTATATATATATAAATGAAATCCTAAAATTTTTGTCTGTTGAGAAACTAGGGTTTGGGGGGTTGCAAAGCACGTGAGATGCTGAGCGTGCCCTTTTTTCCTTTATGTAATGCAATGCTCAGTAAATGGCTTAATACATTTTAAATTTTGAGTATGTGATCTTAATGGCATATATATTCCCATTGCCTACAATCATGTTTAAAGCATGGTCAATTTCAAATGAATTAATGTGATATAAGAATATAACATTAAAATTGCAGAAGACTTCCATAAAACCTTAAGGGGGCAAAGCTGGAAGTAACTTGTGTAATTTTACAAATTCAATACAATTAAAAAGTTGGCAATACTCTTGTTTGATTTGTTGAAAATATCACCTATATAATATCTTTAATGTTGCTATTAATAGCATATATTATGTGTCTTATTTATGGACAGCAATCTCAATCAGCCAAGAAAATAGTTTGTTTGCATTTTACTTTGTGGATCAAAATCCACTCCCTATTCCAAACCAGAGTAATGAGGTTTATTTTTTTTTTGGGGGGGGGGGTGCAGAATTGTATACAAGACATTTCAGATTCTAAACTAGAAATTTTGTAACCATCTTTCACTGTTCCTTATTTTATTGTATGTATTCAATCTGTCACTAAGCCTTGTTGATTCTTGCTTTGAAATTTTTCTCAAATCTCTATTTTTACATAATTCCTCCTGTGAGCACCCTAGCTCAAGCTGTTGTCTCCTAAATATCTGGATGACTGCAACAGTTCTTTAACTGAATTGACTAGCAGGCTTCTTTGGTCGTAGTCATGACTAATCTAAAATATTGCTTGTACCAACACGTAAGAACCGATGTAGCAAATCACATAATAATTTACATTGCCCATGATTGCAAATATCAAATTTATAACCTATGTGTTCACTATCGCTATGCTATGAACACCTTACTTACTAAGTTCTTTATACTAGTACTCCTAAAAATGAACTCCAATCCTGTCAGGCTGAATTCTTTATAGCTGTGATTCCTAACTGTGATGTATGTACCCATAAGGATGTTTTAAATGATCGGTGAAAGACTGCTACTAAGGAAATTAAAGCATCACAGTTTGAGATAGAACACAGGCCCCAATTATTAAATCAAACTCAAAAGAACAGATACATCTCTTAGTCCCAAACTTTGCTAACAATTCAGATGATATAAATAATAGGAAGAAAGAGGTGAAGCATGGAGAAATCTGAAACTATCAACATAGACCGTGATATGTTTCCTCCCCACATTAGGACTGATTTTGGTCCCTTTGTAGAATGTGAGTTCAAAATGATACATACGAAACATCACTTGCATAAAGGGAACTACTTCAGTCATGAAACATCTCTGTTTTATTCCAATAAAAGTATATCGAAGATATGATGATTTCTATCAGGTCATGCCCCATAAATGCATAAATTCTAGATATATTTACCATGAACAAGCTATGTAGCCCTGCCATATCTGTTAAATGTATTCTATAAATGAGGACTATTTATTATCTTTATTATACCAAATATAATCAGATATTTGACTTGACCATTTTTTCTTTTACTTCCAGGTATATTAATCCCCTGAATAGTAGATTAGGTTGCAGTCAACTGCTAAAACTTTGGGTTCCAATTTGTAAATTATTTTGCTGAATTGTTTAGTTCATCCTGATACTTCAGCATAGTCTTTTAGGTGGAAAAGAAAGAGGCAATGTTGCAGGTGAACACCTGGGAATTGTGAGTAAGTTTAAATTCAACCATTATGTCTATGTGCAAATCCTTTCACATAATCTACTGGATGTTTGTGGCCCTCAGGGGAAACACACACACACACACACACACAAACTGATAACTGACGGTTCTTTAAAAGTGGTTGCAGATTTTCATGTGTTCAGAAACTACGCATTTACTGAAAATATATGAAATCCACAAACATAAGGTAATAGGGACTGGTGAAGTATGAGATTCACTGGAGAGTTAATGCTGTATCTATAAGGAGCCATTTTTAAATGTGTAATTTATCTGCAGGCTGCCCAATATATTTAGGTATAATATTTTATTATTGAGTCCATAAATTACCATTCCAACAAAAGAACACTTTTTTCTTGACTATAGCCTTCATTAATTATAAAATGATTTATCGGGGAGGGGCCAAGATGGCCGAACAGAAACAGCTCCGTTCTGCAGCTTCCAGCAAGACCAACACAGAAGGCAGGTGACTTCTGCGTTTCCAACTGAGGTACCCAGTACATCTCACTGGGACTGGTTAGGCAGTAGATACGACCCGCAGACAGTGAACAGAAACAAGGTGGGACATCCCTTCACCTAGGAACTGCAAGGAGTAGGGGGACCTCTGTCCCCCAGCCAAGGGAAGCGATGAGGGATTGTACTACCCGCCCTGGATACTATGATTTTCTCGTGGATTTTTGCAATCCGCAGATCAGGAGATTCCCTCATGAGCCTACATCACCAGGGTCCTGGGTTTCAAGCACAAAACCGGGCAGCTGATTGGGCAAGCACCGAGCTAGCTGCAGACGTTTTTTCCCAGCATTGCGTGGAACCTCAGTTAAACAGGATAACAGTCCACTCCCCTGGAAAGGGGGCTACAGCCAGGGAACCAAGTGGTCTCGCTCAGCGGGTACCACTCCCAAGGAACCCAGCAAGCTAAGAACCACTGGCTTGACATTCTCATTGCCTGCACAGCAGTCCGGAATTGACCTGGGATGATCAAGTTTGGTGAGGGGAGAGGCATCTGCCATTACTGAGGCTTTAATAGGTGGTTTTTCCCTGACAGGGCTAAGGAGACTAGCAGGTTTGGACTGGGCGGAATTCACCACAGCACGGCTACGCAGCTGGGGCCAGACTTCTTCTCTAGATTCCTCCCAACTGGGCAGGGCATCCCTGAAGGATATGCAGCAGCCCCCCTCAGGGGATTACAGATAGAACTCCGATCTCCCTGAGACAGAGCAACTGGGGGTAGGAGCAGCTGCAGGTGCAGCTTCAGTGGACTGAATTGCTCCTGCCTGCCGACTCTGAAGACAGCAGCTGATCCTGATGAAGGGGATTCTCCCAGCCCAGTGCAGTAGCTTTGCGAAGGGACAGACTGTATCCTCAAATGGGTCCCTGACCCCCATGCCTCCTGACTGGGAAAGACATCCCAACAGGGGTCAACAGACACCTCATACAGGAGAGGTCTGGCATCAGGCCAGTGCCCCTCTGGGATGACCTTCCAGAGGAAGGAGCAGGCAGCAATCTTTTCTGATTCTGAAGCCTCCACTGGTGATACCCAGGCAAGCAGGATCTGGAGTGAACCTCCAGCCAACTATAGCAGACCTGCAGAAGAAGGTCTGTTAGAAGAAAAACTAACAAACAGAAGGCAACAACACCACAACATCAATAAAAAAAGACCCCACACAAAAACCCCATCCAAACATCATCAGCTTCAAAAATCAAAGGTAGATAAATCCATGAAGATGAGGAAAAGCCAGTGCAAAAACTCTGAAAATTCCAAAAATCAGAATGCCTCTTCTCCCACAAATGATTGCAACACCTCTCCAGCAAGAGTGCAAAACTGGACGGAGAATGAGACTGACAAATTGACCGAAGTAGGCTTCAGAAGGTGGGTAATAACAAATTTCTCTGAACCAAAGGATCTATTCTAACTCAATTCAAGGAAGCTAAGAAACTTGAGAAAAGGTTACAGGAACTGCTACCTAGAATAACCAGTTTAGAGAGGAACATAAATGACCTGAAGGAGCTGAAAAACACAGCAAGAGAATATTGTGAAGCATCCACAGTATCAATGGCCAAATCAATGAAGTGGAAGAAAGGATACCAGAGATTGAAGACCACCTTGCTGAAATAAGGCGTGCAGACAAGATTTGAGAAAAAAGAATGAAAAGGAATGAAGAAAGCTTCCAAGAAATATGAGACTATGTGAAAAGACTAAACCTATGATTGACTGGTATACTTGAAAGTGATGGAAAGGATGGAACCAAGTTGGAAATCACACTTCAGGATATTATTAAGGAGAACTTCTTCAACTTAGCAAGACAGGCTAACATTCAATTTCAGGAGATACAAAGAACACCACTAGATATTCCACAAGAAGATCAATCCCAAGACACATAATCATCAGATTCTCTAAGGTTGAAATAAAGGAAAATATGTTAAGGGCAGTCAGAGAGAAAGGTCAGGTTACCTACAAATGGAAGCCCATCAGACTAACAGAGAATCTCTTCTGCAGAAATTCTACAAGTCAGGAGAGAATGGGGGCCAATATTTAAGACTCTTAAAAAAAGAATTTTCAACCCAGAATTTCATATCTGGTCTGACTAAACTTCATAAGCGAAGGAGAAATAAAATCCTTTCCAGACAAGCAAATGCTGAGGGCTTTTGTTACGACCTGGCCTGCCTTACAAGAGCTCCTGAAGGAAGCACTAAATATGGAAAGGAAAAACTGGTACCAGCCTCTGCAAAAACACACCAAAATATAAAGACAAGTGACACTATGAAGAAACTGCATAAACTAATGTGCCAAATAACCAGCTAGCATCATGATGACAGGATCAAATTCACACATAGCAATATTAAAGTTAAATTTGAATGGGCTAAATGCCCCAATTAGAAGAAACACATTGGAAAATTGGTTAAAGAGTCAAGACCCACCAATGTGCTGTATTCAGGAGGTGCAACTCATGTGCAAAGACACACATACGCTCAAAATAAACAGATAGAGGAATATTTACCAAGCAAATGGAAAGGAAAAAAAGCAGGGGTTGTAATCCTAGTCTCTGATAAAACAGACTTTAAAACAAAAAAGATTTTTAAAAAAGACAAAGAAGGGCATTACATACTGGTAAAAGGGTCAATGCAACAAGAAGAGGCAACTATCCTAAATATACATGCTCCCAATACAGATGCTGTCAGAATGGATTTCCCATTCAATAAATGATGCTGAAAAAAACTGGCTAGCCATATGCAGACAACTGAAACTGGACCCCTTCCTTACAACTTATACAAAAATTAACTCAAGATGGATTAAAGAGTTAAATGTAAAACCCTAAACCATAAAAACCCTAGAAGAAAACCTAGGCAATACCATTCAGGACATAGGCATGAGCAAAGACTTCATGACTAAAATACCAAAAGCAATTGCAACAAAAACTAAAATTGACAGATGGGATCTAATTAAACTAAAGAGCTTCTGCACAGCAAAAGAAATTAGCATCAGAGTGAACAGGCAATCTATAGACTGGGAGAAAATTTTTGCAATGTACCCATCTGACAAAAGGCTAATATCCAGAATCTACAAGAAACTTAAACAAATTTACAAGAAGAAAACAAACAACCCCATCAAAAAGTGGGCAAAGGATATGAGGAGACACTTCTCAAAAGAAGACATTCATACAGCCACCAAACATATTTAAGAAGCTCATCATCACCGATCATTAGAGAAATGCAAATCAAAGCCACAATGAGATACCATCTCACATCAGTCAGAAGGACAGCTATTAAAATGTTAGGAAACAATAGATGCTGGTGAGGCTGTGGAGAAATAAGAATGCTTTTATACTGTTGGTGGAACTGTAAATTAGTTCAACCATTGTGGAAGACATTGTAGTGATTCCTCAAGGATCTAGAACCAGAACCACCATTTGACCCAGCAATCCCATTACTGGGTATATACCCAAAGGATTATAAATCATTCTACTCTAAAGACACATGCACACGTATGTTTATTGCACCACTATTTATAATAGCAAAGACTTGGAACCAAACCAAATGCCCATCAGTGAAAGACAGGGTAAAGTAAAGGTGGCACATATACATCTTGGAATACTCTGCAACCATAAAAAATGATGAGTTCATGTCCTTTGCAGGGACATGGATGAAGCTGGAAACCATCATTCTCAGCAAACTAACTCAGGAACAGAAAATCAAACACCACATGTTCTCACTCATAAGTGAGAGTTGAACAATGAGAACACATGGTCACGGCGGGGGGAACAGAACACATCAGTGCCTGTTGGAGGTGGGGGACAAAGTGAGGGAGAGCATTAGGACAAATACCTAATGTCTGTGGGGCTTAAAACCTAGATGATGATTTGATAGGTGCAGCAAACTACCATGGTACATGTATACCTATGAAACAAACTTTTACATTCTGCACATGTATCCAGAACTTAAAGTAAAATAAAGAAAAAAAATAAAGAAAAAGTAAGAGAATGAACAAAAAGAAAATGTTATCTAATAAAGATAAAATAATCATAAAAAATGTATCAGATACTAATTTTAAAATTTTAATTTATATACTTATATTTATCTAATTTATATAGCCATATATTTTTAAATTTATATACATGATTTATATATAAAAATCAGTAAAGAGGAAGCTAAGGATGGGCACAGTGACTCACACCTATAATCCTAACACTTTGGAGGCTGAGGTGGGTGGATCACTTGAGTCCAGGAGTTTGAGAACAGCCCAGGCAACACAGCAAAACCTGTCTCTCTAAAAAAAAAAAAAAAAATTACCTGGGCATGGTGGTACGAATGTGTAGTCCCAGTTACTTAGGAAGCTGAGGTGGGAGGATTGCTTGAACTAAGAAGGTGGAGGTTACAGTGAGCCAAGACCGCTTTACTGCATTCCAGCCTGGGTGACAGAGCCAGACCTGTCTCAAAATAATAACAATAATAATAATAAAGAGCGAGCTTAGTTTCCTGAAGAGATGTAGCCAGGAAGAGCTTTTCTCACTGAGAAACCAAATCATCAAGACTGGCACACTCCAAGCACATTGTTGGAAGGAAGGTGTTGAGAGTGGATGGAGGGAGAATGCAGGTCCTGGGTGGAAGGGGGAGAAAGCTGATCACCCTGCATGGGGCTGCTGAGTGCTGGAAACTTTTCATGGCCCTGAGCAGCTTTTGGGGCAGGCATAAGTTAAATAGGTATAGAGTGTTCCACTCTCACAATGAACTTCCAGAATCCTAACTGCAAGAGAGCCCATAACACCTATGGACATTTTAGCTGGCAGGGAAATCTACTTGCAGAGTGGGCAAGGACAAGGCTGCAGCCTGTGTGAACCCCAGATGGCTTGGCATGAGAATAGCTGCAGTTGGTCATGGTTAGGAATGCCTATTCTCTAGGGCTTGCCATGTTCCTCTAGGTGGCTTTGGTGTTTGTTGAATATCAGATCTGGATAGAACAAGGCTATCTTTCCCATGGGACAGGGCCAGTTGGATATGAGAACCCCCTGTCTGCCAGTTTCTCCAGGGTCCCTGCCTGGCTACATCTGCTTGCAGTGCAGCCTCAGATGCCCAACAGAGGTGCTTTCCAGAGGTCACCGCCATAGCTCTTTCACTCAAGACCCCATGTAGCCATCAGACACCTTGTGTTGACATTCCCCCTTGTGGTCTCCTCCCCACACCATTTCACTGGCAAATGCACATGCATGCAGATCCCACTGCACTGCCATTGCCCTGCTGCCACCAGCATGTACATACATACCCCACTGTGCTGCCACCCTGCTGCCACCAGTGTGTACATGTGAGCACAGACCCTGCTGCCTCTGTCACAAAGAAGCACTTTTGCCAGCATCCCCAGGGTGTTGTTGCCAGCAGACGGGGGACATATCAGTTAAGCAGGTGCTTAACATAGGGGAGCCACAAAACAAAACCCAAAGCCCTTGCAGCCCATCAGAGTTAGAACATGCAGTTGAAATGTGCTAAGCTGAGCCTTGATCCCCTGAAATCATCCAGAAATGATGCCACTTGACAAAACCCAACTTTTATTATAGTCAAGTCCTCAAAGGCATCAAATGATATAAAATAAAAAGAAATTCAAAGGACAAGCAACTTCAAAAATTAAAGGATCATCATTCCAAACAGATGACAAAAAACCAGTACAAGGACTCTGGCAACTCTAAAAGGAAGAGTGTCTTCTTATCTGCAAATGATCACATTAGCCCCCCAGCAATGATTCTTAACCAGGCTGAAATGGCTAAAATGATGGACAGATAATTCAGAATTCAAATAGCAATGAAGATCATCAAAACCTAGAAGAAAGTCAAAACATAATCCAAGGAATCTAAGGAATCCAGTAAGACAATTAAAGAGCTGAAATATGAAATAACCATTTTAAGAAAGAACAAAACTGATCTGCTAGAACTGAAAAACAAACTACAAGAATTTCATAATTGAAAGTATTAACAGGAGAATACATCAAGGTAAGGAAGGACTCTCAGAGTTTGAAGACCAGATTTTTTTAATTAACTAAGACAAAGTTTTTCTAAATGAAAAAAAAAAAAAATGAACAAAGCCTCTGAGAATTATAGGATTATAGGATTATGTAAAGAGATGAAACCTATGACTCATTGGCATTCCTGAAACGGAGAGAGAACAAGCAACTTGGAACATATATTTGAGATTATTATCCATGAAAACTTTCCCAACCTCAATAGAGAGATCAATATTCAAATTCAGGAAATTTGGAGAACCCCTGTGAAATACCATAAAAGATGACCATCCCAATGATATATATTTGTTAGCTTCTCCAAGGCAACACAAAACATATTAAAGGCAGCTAGAGAAAAGAGGCAGATAATCTCCAAAGGGAACTTCATCAGGCTAATAGTGGACCTTTCAGCAGAGACTCTACAAGTTAGAAGAGATTGGGCATCTGTATTCAACAGTCTTAAAGAAAAGAAATTCTAGCCAACAATTTTATATACAGCCAAACTAAACTTCATAAACAAAGAATAAACAAAATTATTTTCAGACAGGCAAATGTTAAGGGTACCTTTTACCACCAGACCTGCCTTACAAGAGGTCCTTAAGGGAATGCTAAACAAGGAAATGAAAAATCATTACTGGCCACCACAATGACACACCTAAGTACATAGACCATTGAAACTATAAAGTGACTACACAATTAACTACACATAACAACCAGCTAACAATTCAACGACAGGATCAAATCCACATATATCAGTATTCACCTTGAATATAAACAGGCTAAGTGCCCCATTTAAAAGGCAGAGAGTAGCAAGTTGGATGAGGAAAAGAGAAGTATCTGTATGCTGCCTTCAAGAGACCCATCTCACATGCAATGACTCCCATAGTCTCAAAGTAAGGGGCGGAGAAAGTTCAATCAGGCAAATAGAAAACATAAAAGAGCAGGGATTATTATTCTCATTTCAGATAAAGCTGGCTTTAAACCAGTAATGATCAAAAAGGACAAAGAAAGGCATTACATAATGATAAAGTGTTCAATTCTACAAGAAGACTTCACTACCCTAAATATATATGCACCCAACACTGGGGCACTCAGATTCATAAAACAAGCTCTTAGAGACCTATGAAGAGACTTAAACCACCGTACAATAATAGTGGGAGACTTCAACACTCTGCCGACAATATTAGACACACGATCAAGGGAGAAAACTAACAAAAATATTTGAAACTTACACTTGACACTTGATCAAATGGACCTAAAAGACATCTACAGAATGCTCTACCCAACAACAGAATATACATTCCTCTCATCTGCACATGACACATACTCTAAAACCAACTACACACTCAGCCATAAACCCATTCTGAAGAAATTCCAAAAAAATAAAATTGTACCTACCACATCCATGGACTACAATGAAAAAAAAAAAAAAAAAAAAAAAAAAAACAATACCAAGATCTCTCAAAACCATACGATTACATAGAAATCAAAGAATTACCTTCTAAATTACTTTTGGGTAAACAACGAAATTAAAGAAGAAATCAATACATTATTTGAAACAAATAAAAAAGATACAACATACCAGAATCTCTGGGACACAGCTAAAGCAGTGTTAAGAGGAACGTGTCTAGCACTAAATACCTACATCAAGAAGTTAGAAAGATATCAAATTAACAACTTAACATTACACCTTGAGGGACTAGAAAAACAATAGCAAACTAACCCAAAAGCTAGCAGAAGAAAAGAAATGACCAAAATAAGAGCTGTCCTGAACAAAATGGAGACTAAAAAAAATGTAAAAGATCAGTGGAACCAAAAGTTTGTTTTTTGAAAGAATACATAAGGTTGATAGACTACTAGGTAGACTAATAAGGGAAAATAAAGGATAAGATTTTAAAAAATAATTGGAAGCGACAAAGTGGACATTACCATTGATCTCACAGAAATACCAGAAAATCTCAGGTCCATTATGAACATTTCTATGCACACAAACTAGAAAACCTAGAAGAAATGGATGAATTCCTGGAATCATACAAACTCCCAAGATTGAATCAGCAAGAAATTGAAACCTTGAACAGACCAATAATGAGTTCTGAAACTGAATCAGCAATAAAAACCTATCAACCAAAAAAATGCCTTAGACCAGATATATTCACAGCCAAATTCTTCCATATGTATAAAGAACTGGTATCAGTCCTACTGAAATTACTCCAAAAATCAAGGTCAGGGGATTCTTCTCTAACCCATTCTATGAGGCCAGCATCATTCTCACATCAAAATCTGACTGAAATACAACCCAAAAGAAAACTTCAGGTCAATGTCTCTGATGAAAATAGATCAACAAAATATTAGCAGACTGAATCAAGCAGCACATCAAAAACTAATCCACCACGAACAAGTAGGCTTTGTACCGGGGATGCAAGATTGGTTCAACATATGCAAATCAATAAATGTGATTCATCACATAAACATAAATAAAAACAAAATACACATGATCATCTTAATAGAGGCAAAAAAGGCTTTTGATAAAATTCAATATCTATTCAAGGTAAAAACCTTCAACAAACTAGGCATCTAAGGAATATACCTCAAAATGACAATAGCCATCTATGAAACCCCCACAACAAACATTACAGAGAATAGGCAAAAGCTGGAAACATTCCTCTTGAGAGCTAGAACAAGACAAGGATTCCCACTCTTGCCACTCCTATTCAACATAATTCTGGATGTTCTAGCCAGAGCAATCGGGCAAGAGAAAGAAATAAAAAGCATCAAAATAAGAAGAAAAAAAGTCCAAGTATCTCTTTTCACAGACGACATGATTCTATAACTAGAAAACCCCATTGTCTCTGCCCAAAGGCTCCTAGTTCTGATAAACAACTTCAGAAAAGTTTCAGGATACAAAGCCAATGTCAGTAGATAACATCTAAGCAGACAGTCATATCAATAATGCAATCCCATTTACAATACCCACAAAAGCAACAAAATAACTGGTAATACAGGTAACCAAATAGGTGAAAGATCATTACAAAAAGAAATGTAATGAAAGAAAAAAGAGATGACACAAATAACTGGAGAAACATTCCATCCTCATGAGTAGGAAGAATCAAAAATGTTAAAGTGTTCATACTTCCCAAAACAATTTACAGATACAATACTATTTCTATCAAACTACCAATGACTTTTTTTAGAGGATTAGAAATAATTATTCTAAAAGTCATATAGAACAAAAAAAGTAAGAATAGCCAAAGCAATTCTCATCAAAAAGAACAAAACTAGAAGCATCATACTAACCTACTTCAAAGTATACAACAAGTCTACAATAACCAAAACAGCATGGTACTGGTATGAATCCAGACAGACAATTAGAATAGGTTACAGAGCCCAGAAATAAGGCCACACACCCACAATAATTTGATCTTTGACAATTCAACAAAAGCAAGCATGGTGAAAGGACTCCCTGTTCAATAAATGGTGCTGGGATAACTGGTTAACCATATCTGGTAGATTGAAACATACAATAATCAACTCAAGGTGGATTAAAAACTTAACTGTGAAACCTAAAGCTATAAAAACCCTGGAAGAAAACCTGGGAAATACCATTCTGAACATAGGTCCTGGCAAACGATTCATAACAAAAACTCACAAAAAGCTGTAACAAAAACAAATTGATAAATGGAACTTAATTAAACTAAAGAGCTTCTGCACAGCAATATAAACGATCAATAGCATACACAGACAACCTACAGGATGAGGGAAAACTTTTACAAACTATACATTTGACAAAGGTCTGATATCCAAAATTGATAAGGAGTTGAAACCAATCAACAAGCAAACAATAACCTCAATTTAAAAATGTCCAAAAGACATCAACAGTCACTTTTCAAAAGACATACACTAGGCCAACAAGAAAAATGTACAGCCTCACAAGTTATTATAGAAATGCAAATCAAAACCACAATCAGATACCATCTCACATCAGTCAGAGTGGCTACTATATATATATCTCAGATGCTGGTAAGGTTGTGAGGTTTTGAGGAATGAGAAATTCTTATACACCGCTGGTAGTAATGTAAATCTGTGCAGCGACTGTGGAAAGCACTCTGGAGGTTTCTTTAAAAAAAATCTTAAAACAGAGCTACCATTCAACTCAGCAACCACATTACTGGATATCTACCCAAAGGAATATAAGCACTTCAACAATAAATACACATGCATGTATATGTTCATTGCAGCACTATTCACAAAAGGGAACACATGGAATCAACCTAGGTACCCATCAATGGTGTAATGTATAAAAAAAAGTGGTACATATACACCATGGAATACTGCACAGCCATAAGAAATAATAAAATGTCTTTTGCAGCAGCAGCAATGCAGTTGGAGGCCATTACTCTACATAAATTAATGGAGGAACAGCAAACCAAATATGGCATGTTCTTATTTATAGCTGGGAGCACAACGTTGAACACACATGGACACAAAGAAGGAAGCAAGAGCAATAGGCACCAGGGCCTAGTTGAGGTTGGAGGCTAGGAGGAAGGTGAGGATCAAAAAACAACTTATTAGGTACTATGCTCAATTCCTGGGTAACTGATATGGTTTGACTATGTTCCCACTCAAATCTCATCTTGATTTGTAGCTCCCATAATCCCCACATGTATCATGGGAGGGACCCAGTTGGAGGTAATTGAATCATGGGGGTGGGTTTTTCCCATGCTGTTCTTATGATAGTGAGTAAGTCTCACAAGATCTGATGGTTTTATAAAGAGCAATTCCCCTGCACATGCTCTCTTGCCTGCCACCATGTAAGATGTACCTTTATTCCTCCTTTACCTTCCACTATGACTGTGAGGCCACCCCAGCCACGTGGAACTGTGAGTCCATTAAACCTCTTTCCTTTATAAATTACCTAGTCTCAGGTATGTCTTTATTAGCAGTGTGAAAATGAATTAATGCAGTAACAAAATAATTTGTACACAAAACACCTGCAACATGTAATTTACCTGTGTAAGAAACCTGCATGTGTATTTCCTGAACTTAAAAAATAAAAGTTAGAAGGAAAATAAAAGAAAATAATGGAAGGAGGGGAGGAAGGAAGGAAAGAAGGAAGGAAGGAAGGAAGGAAGGAAGGAAGGAAGGAAGGGAGGGAGGGAGGGAGGGAGGGAGGGAGGGAGGGAGGGAGGGAGGGAGGGAAGGAAGGAAGGAAACCTTTTGCAAGGATTTTGTGCAAAGAGGGTCATCATGTATTGTTCTCTATTATGTAACCCTTTCTGTACCTCTGCAACCTATACTATAATTAAAACTTTTGAGTTGAGAAGATAAGACTTTGTGTTAAAATAATGGGTCATTATGAAAAAAATGTTGATGTGAAAAGTCAGCTATACATTAAAAAGGAGCTCTAGGAAAATTAGAAGAGTAAATTCAAATAGCCAACTTTTTCAATCAAATTAATAGAGAAATCTAACTCAAAAATTCTATTTAAAAAACATCCTCTTTTCCATGTTCTGAAACATACCCTCCTTGCATTGTTTTCATTCTCAGCTTTATTGGCACAACACAACTTATATTTTTTTATTTATTTTCTATATTTATTTTTTATATTTATTTTCTTTAGGTTTCTTCAGTTGACCTCCAAATATATTTATTCTTTCTTCAAGATCGTCACATGAAAATAGCAATCAGTTATACAATTGTTATACTATCAGACAAATCTTTAGAAGTTTAATTTAAACTCTGCTATAGATCTGAGTAAAATCCATTAATTAAGGCACTCCTTAAACTTCAAGAAGATGAATAGAAAATTATTATAGAATTCGGGATTTTATTAGATGCTTAGTGCCCTGGACTATAAGACCTTAACCAAGTGGATCATTTAATAAATAGCACTTTTAATGACAGAGTTTTGATGAGAGAAAAAAATATTTAAAATTATTTTAGTAGAAGAGAGAAGATTTTGAACCATCTAGCTAGTTACATATATTTTAAAAAATCATTGAGAAGGGAACAACAAGTATTGCACAAGACTGAAAATTGTAAAGAAAAATAAAATGAGAAATTGACTATAAAAACTTTCAGAGAGTATTATCTTGTGTTCCGGTGTGGACTGAATGGCTGAAGTAAAGGAAACCTTAGACTATTTTCAGAAATAAGCAACCAAAATAATAAAATCAAAATATAGACTACCTTGTCCATTTGAAAATGTAGCTGAATATTTTTAAAGAAGGCTTAGAAAGGAAACAAGCTAGAAATAATAATAATAATAATAATAATAATAATAATAATAATAATAATAATAATAATAAAAACATGGCACACTAGATAAAATAATTGGTTTCTCAAATAAAAACAAGAACAAAAAGTCATCTATTCTTTAAGAATTGAAAGTTTATGAATAAGAACCTATGAAGACTGCAAACAGAGGCCCGTTGGAAGAAGCAAATGCTCCATGTTACATAAGAAAAAAAAAACAATAACTATACACAATTTGCCCAGTTATGTTGCTGTGAGGGCAATATTAACACTGAAACGTTCCCTACTTTTCTTTTAAACTTCCAAGAGGTATTATTTATACATACAGAATGGCAAAAATTCAGCTTCCTTGTTGACAGGGTGACACTGTCATAGATCAGCAGATTTTCAGAATAATTTTTAAAGGAGTTTAATAAAAAGAAATCAGGCAGGTTAACTGGTATTAAGATTGAAAGGGGAAGAAGTGATTTTCTGGAAAATAGAAATGTCTAATAGAATATGAAAGACATAATAAAGGAAAATTCCCAGGTAGAGAGTTATTGTGGCATACCTGACTGGGAAATGAACTGTTGGTCTTGATTAACTAGAACCATTCGAATAAATGGAATTTTCAACACACTAGATCGTTTCTCAAGTACAATCTTTTACTCTTATTTTGAAATTAATATCGGAAAGATACCTCTTTCATCTTGTGATATTTCCCCAAAAATATAACAGGTAGGGTCTACTTTGCAAATCCATCTTCCCAGTTATATACTATAGAATAATTCTTTTTAAAGGCTCTGGAAATGTTCTTACATATAATCAGATTATTGTTGGTCTTGACATTAATATACATATACTATATATGATTTAAAAAGTAAATAAACAAATAAAAACCCCAAGGAATCATCCATGTTCTTAGAATTCTTAGGGGAAAGGGACTCTATAGATACAAAGATAATATGGTGCGAAGTATTCATAAGAATGAAAATTGATTCTTCCAAAGTTATCATAATCTTTTCATAAATACACAAAAGATTAGGCTATTTTCTAGAGTTATTAACAGCATGACACACATCAATGACCAGTGACCTATCATAGCCCGTCTCTTGATCTAGTAAGCTAGATTTATTCTCCTTGCCTCAGATAAATTTTAATATTGGTAAAATTAACCATGGAATGTTCAGTAATTGTAGTAATCATTAAATCTGTTAGTACCATTCTTAGTGTAATATCTATTGTTAACTGAAACCACTCAGTATGTTTTACCTTGTTGCCTGATTATGAAAAATTGTTACTTCCTCTTCCTTATGCTATCATCCACAGGTATTACACTTTCAATCTATCATCTCTATTATTTTTAACCAAAGAAAGCGTACTTCATAATTATATTTCCTAAGAATTACCAATGCACAGAGTCTGATATTTTAGACTCTCTATAACAAATTCTAAACCAATTCTTCCTGTTTTTATGTTTCACCTTATAAGTGAAAGGGGACGATGGTAGTTTGAGGATGCAATAACTTCCCTTTTTTTTTTCTTACTTCACCACAGCAGAAGAGAGTAATCTTTCATAAAATCGGATCTTCACCAGAAATTGATTGCTCCATAAATTAAAATTGTGGCCTTTACTAAAGCATGTCAAATCACTAAAAATAAAAGTGCAAATATTTACACTGATTGTATGTTTTGGGAATGATTATCACCTTATGCTTTAATGCTACAAAATAAATCATTGTAAGAAAGGTAGAGAACCACAGTAAAAGAGATAGTATGGTATCTAGAGAAAATGCTTTAGCATCATGCTAAACAAATATCTATGACTTTGTATTATATATATAGTATACTATATATATCATACTATATATAGTATACTTACATATATAGTCATAAATATCTATGACTTTGTACTATATATAGTATACTTATCAAAGATACTATACATTATCCAGTAATAGGGAAATATATAACACTGGGACAATTATACATGAATCATGCAATGCTTTGCTTCTTGCTCAAGAATTTTATTCTTAATTTTATCAAATCCTTAAAAAATAGAAGAGATGTTATCAGAAATGAATATATGTACTCTTTTATATCCTTAATAGTGGTTCCTTTATATATAGGACCTCTAGAAAATGAAGGTCAACAGAACTTGCCTATTGACCCAAGATCCTTGGAACAAGTTTATGACTTCTTTAAGTAGTTTCTACCTAAGACCAAAGGGACATCTGGAATTACTGATTTTCACACTCACTTTTGTTACTCTGGTCACGTGTTTTTCTCCTTACATGTGGAATGGGTGTGTGTTTGTGTATAATTTGCCTATATTTGAGATTTCCTAAGTAAAATGATCACTCTAAATCTATAATTCAGCTCCCCTAAAATATGCCTAAGACAAACGATCTAAATAATTATTGAATGTGTTTTCTAGGCCTAATAAACTATTCCAAGTATACAGGTTCTTACCACCTTCAGTTTACTAAGTCTTTTAAAGAGAGTCCAAAGTGACAAAACTCTTCCTGGAATAATAAATATTAAACGATCAGTGGAAACACTATCAAGAATAGTGCTGTTATCTATAGGAATTGGAAAACATCAAACAATTTTTTAAATGTGTCTTAATTTGTGTAACATGGTTGATAACTCATGACTTTGGTCCTAAAATCAAATTTCAATTTTTTAGATGAATAACAAATGGCCTTATATGTTTCTTTTGGCCAAGCATGGGAAATCTGTAAAATTGGCAACACTTGGTGTTGGGCCTGGTTTAACACTAAAGGTAACATTGAACTATCTACATCTAACTTAAAAGAAATGACAACCTGATTATTTAATGTAGACTTAAGAAGCTAACAGGACTTGTTTCTTGGTTATACTTGAGTAATCCCAGATCATATTTTGATCAAGGCATCCAGTTCAGTTTTATATTTCTCTTGTTTTACAATATCCAATGGAAAATAGTTGTCCAATGTCTGTATGTAAAATTTTGAATACATCTGTATATCTATTGTTTATACAAATAATGCAATGAATAATGAAAAGACAAAATAGGATGAAATTAAACAAAATAGGATCAATGTGATTAAGCTATTTAATTTTTATTCATAAAAGTAAAGCATAAAATTAGTTCTTTATAACAATAGCAAACTCACCTTCAAAGAAAATTAACAACAATGGTTGAAATTTAGATAATCTTTGGTGGTCTCTCTTGAAACATGAAATTAGGAGGGGTGACATAAAAATAAATTCTTACATTTCTGGGAGAACTGGTTATTTTGTAGCTGTGATAGTAAGTAGCCACTAAAACCAGTTAGATACCTATTTAACCAATCAATTACAGTTCTGTAGTTACAGAAATACCAAAATTCGGTGTGAATCTCTAACCAATGACACATTTTTCTCAGTGAACATGCTTGGGAAACCAACAAATCACTAAGAGTATCTCATTTTATAAAAAATCCACCAATCAGGAGTAGATTCACACCAAAGACTGGACTCCTAGTGCCAACCTATCAGCCACTGTCTCATCTAAATAACTATGCTTCTACAGCTTACGTTAATTAACTCATGCTTCTGAAAATCTATGAATCTCTGAATGTAAATCACCTCAAAAGTCATTTGGGTTACTTTACTAAGTATTGTAGAGGTAAGATTTTTTTCTCTCTCTCTCACTCTTTTTTTTTTTTTTTTCTTTTTAAGCAGGAAAAGTGACAATCATATTTGAATCAAAGCCAGTTGGATCTAGGTGGTAACTGTAAAAGAAAGATTGCAATTGCTAAAGATAAGAGACAAGGAGAGGGGAATTAAGAAGCTCTAGTAATAAACTATGTGACAGTTTACTAGAGTTTGAAGTAAAGCAGTAGAAATGGTAGAGAAGATGTGGTGCACTTTAAAAATAAGATGACAACTTGCATTGATGAATAACTTTGAGAGTTTATTTTATTCAGATTTTATCAACAAAGTCCTAGATGGGTAAAAAACACATGAATACTGTTTCATATTTTCTGCTAAGATTAATTGCTGAGACCAGAACCAATTTAGGGGTATTAATGATCACTTCTTCTAGAAAAAATTACTAGCCATTTCTTATTAAATGCTTATAAAAATATTTCTTCCAGGACGGGCACTTAAACCAAATTGTGAACTTAGATTGAAAAGAGTGTCAAACTTTGGTATCAAATGAGAATGCAGAAGGTTGAAAAAAAAATCCATTACAATATAACTCTACTGGTTCTATATTTTTAGGCTAAAATAATAAAATGGTTTCTCATTTGTATTGTGCTTTGTATATTCATTTTCACTTACCTTATGGTCAAATTGGAGACTGTGGGCTAAGGGAAATTCTAGAAATTCTAAAGACAGTGAAATTTGTATTGCTGTTTCTTTTGTTTCTTCCACCTTCTATTTTTTGCTGTATTGTAAGATTACCATCTGATTAATTGCATACATTAGCACCAACACAGCATCTGGTTATCAGTGAAAACTTGCTTTCACAATTTCCATGATGAAGGTGCAAGTGCATGAAATAACTCACCCTGAATAGTAAAGATTTTAACAGCCTTGCCAAGCATGGAATTCAATCTCTTTAAAAAATTTTAATCCCTATTTTGATAGCAAAAATCTCAGCTCCTACAAAGGTTCCCAAACCAATTTAAAATGTCTGACGCTCACAGACTACGTGGCTGGCATGACGCACGGAGAGAAGGAAAGAGCAGTGTGGTCCAGCTGCCCACCTGAGAGAGCCACATGGGGAAGCGGAACCCCCACTCCCCAACTAAGGGATGTGGTGTGTGAGCATGCTACCCAGCTGGGGAAATTGTGCTTTTTCCACAGAACTGTGCAACCCATGGATTGGAAGTTCCCACTTGTGAACCCACGCCACTGGGGCCTAGGATCCCAACCCAGGAGCTGTGCAGATTCTCAACAGCCTCTCAGCTAGAATCTGCTTAGGCCTTCAGAGTTCCTGTGGGAAGGGGCGACCAGCACCACAGCAGTGGCTGCCTGCTGTTGAAGCAGTTTGATGTCCTTGTGGGAGAGGCAGCAGCCAGCAATGGAAGGCATAACTGCCTAACCCGCTAAGTTTCCTTGGCCGGGGAAGAGCAGTATCCATTTCTATAGCTCCAGGCTATGCTTTTCCCCTCCTGGAGCCAGGGAGGCTGGACAGCTTGGTCTCAAGAAGTGTCCCCCGCAGCCCAACACACCAGCTGTGGCAGACCGTGGCCACAGTGTCTCTTCAGGCCTGAAGCTGACCCATCCTTCTTCACTGGGTAGGGCCTCTCTGAATGAACTCCAACAACTCCAGCCAGAGGCTCAGGCACAGAAAGAACCCTGATCTCTCTGGGCCTGAGCCCTTAGGTGGAGGTGTGGCTTCAGTCTCTGTGGAACAGCAGACTTAGCCTTTCCTCCTGGTGGTTCTGAGGAATTAGAGCAGACCAGGCAAGAGGTTTCTTCACAGCAAACCACATCCCCTCCACCAAGGAACAGTCAAAGTGCCTCATTAAACAGCTCCTGTTCCCCTGTGCCACCCAACTGGGTGAGATCCTCCAACAGGGGTTGTCAGACACATTATAGAGGAGTGATCCTACTGGCATCAGGTTAGTGCCCCTCAAGGTCATCAAAGATCCCAGAAGAAGGACCAAGCACCCATCTTTGCTGTTCCCCAGCATCCTTGAGTGACATCTCCAGGCATGAGAGTGAACCAGATGATTAGGGTCTGAAGTAGACCCACAGCAAACCCAGCAGTCCTACAGAAGAGGAATCTAACCATTGAAAGAAAAACATACAATCATCAGCATCAAAACAACAGCATCAAAAACAAAATATGTCCCCACAAAAAAACTCCATCCAAGGGTTAGCAGCCTCAAAGACCAAAACTAGACAAACTCATGCAAATGAGAAAGAATCAGTGAAAAAATGCTGAAAACCCAAAAGGTCAGAGTGCCTCTTCTCCTCCAAATGATAGCAATGCCTCTCCACCAAGGGTGCAGAACTAAATGAAAGACGAGATGGATGAATTGACAGAAATAGGCTTCAGGAGATGGGTAATAAAAAAACTCCACTGAGCTAAAGGAGCATGTTCTGACCCAATACAAAGAAGCCAAGAACATTGATATAAGATTAGAAGAACTGATAACTAGAAAAACCGGTTTAAAGAGGAACATAAATTACCTGATGGAGCTGAAAAACACAGCATGTGAACTTTATGAAACATACACAAGTATCAATAGTTGAATCGACCAAGTGGAAGAAAGGATATCAGAGTTTGAGGACCACTTTGTTGAAATAAAGCATGCAGACAAGATTAGAGAAAAAAAAAGATGAAAGGGAAGGAACAAAGCCTCCAAGAAATATGGGAGTAGATAAAAAGACCCAGCCTATGATTGAATAGAGTACCTGAAAGTGATGGGGAGAATGAAAACAAGTTGGAAAATACACTTCAGGATATTAACCAGGATAACTTTCCCAATCTAGCAAGACAGGCTAACATACAAATTCAGGAAATACAGGTAATACCACTAAGATACCCCACAAACAGATCAACCCTAAGACACATAATCATTAGATTTTCCAGGAACAAAATGAAGGAAAAAGTATTAAGGGCAGTCAGACAGAAAGGCCAGGTCACCTACAAAGGGAATTCCATCAGACTAACATTGGACCTTTCAGCAGAAATCCTACAGTCCAGAAGAGAGTGGGGGCCACTATTCAACATTCTTAAAGAAAAGAATTTTCAACCCAGAATTTCATATCCAGCCAAACTAAGTTTCATAAGCAAAGGAGAAATAAAATCATTTCCAGAGAAGCAAATGCTGAGGGATTTCTTCAGCACCAGGTCTGCCTTGAATGAGCGTCTGAAGGAAGCACTAAATGTGGAAAGGAAAAGCCAGTACCAGTTACTGAAAAAACACAAAAATATAAAGACCAATGACTCTATGAAGAAATCACATCAATGCTAGCATCATAATGACAGGATCAAATTCACACATAACAATACTACCCTTAAGTGTAAATGGGCTAAATGCCCCAATTAAAAGACACAGATTGGCAAAATGGATAAAGAGTCAAGATCCACCAGTGTGCTGTATTCAGGAGACACATCTCATGTGCAAAGACACACATAGGCTCAAAACAAAAGGATGGAGGAAAACTGACCAAGCAAAGGAAATGGAAAGCAAAAACAAAACAAAACAACAAACAAACAAAAAAAGCAGGAGGTTGAACACTTATCTCTGATAAAACAGATTTTAAACCAGCAAAGATAAAATAAGCCAATGAAGGGCATTACAAAATGGTAATAGGATCAATTCAACAAGAAGAGCTAACTATCCTAAATATATATGTGCCTAATACAGGAGCACCCAGATTCATAAAACAATTTCTTAGAGACCTACAAAAAGACTTATATTCCCACACAATAATAGTGGGAGACTTTACCACACCACTATCAATATTAGACAGATCAACAAGAGAGAAAATTAACAAGGAGAGTGAGGATTTGAATTCAGCTCTGTATCAAGTGTACCTAATAGATATCTAGAGAACCCTCCATCCTAAATCAACAGAATATGCATTCTTCTCAGCGCCACATGGCACTTATTCTAAAATTGTTCACATAATTGGAAGTAAAACACTCCTCAGCAAATGCAATAGAATGGAAATCATAACAAACAGTCTCTCATACCACAGTGCAATCAAATTAGAACTCAGGATTAAGAAACTCACTTAAAACCACACAATTACATGTAAATTGAACAACCTTCTCCTGAATGACTCCTGGGTAAATAATGAAATTAAGGCAGAAAACAAATTCCTTGAAACCAAAGAGAACAAAGAGACAAAATAGCCGAATCTCTGAGACACAGCTAAAGCAGTGTTAAGAGGGAAATTTATTGCACTAAATGTCCACATGAGGAAGTGGGAAGGATCTAAAATCAACACCCTAACAACACAACTAAAAGAACTAGAGAAGCAAGAGCAAACTAATCCAAGAGCTAGCAGAAGACAAGAAATAACTAAGATCAGAACAGAATTGAAGGAGACAGAGACATAAAATCCCTCTAAAAAAAAATCACTGAATCCAGGAGCTGGTTCTTTGAAAAAATTAATGCAATAGCTGGCTAGCTATACTAATAAAGAACAAATGAGAAAAGAATCAAATAGACACAATAAAAAATGATAATGAGGATATCATCACTGACCCACAGAAATGCAAACTACCATCAGAGAATACTATAAACACTTCTACGTAAATAAACTAGAAAATCTAGAAGAAATTAATAAACCATGGACACATATACCCTCCCAAGACTAAACCAGGAAGAAGTCAAATCCCTGAGTAGAGCAAAAACAAGTTTTGAAATTGAGGCACTAATTAATAGCCTTTGAAATTGAGGCACTAATTAAAAGCCTGGAACCAGATGGATTCACAATCGAAGTACGCCAAACGACAAAGAGGGTCTCATACCATTCCTGATGAAACTATTCCAAATAATTGAAAAGGAGGGACTCCTCCTTCACTCATTTTATGAAGCCAGCATCATCATGATACCAAAACCTGGCAGAGACACAACAGAAAAATAATACTTCAGGTCAATATCTCTGATAACATTGATGTAAAAATGATCAATAAAATACTGGCAAACTAAATCCAGAAGCACATCAAAAAGTTTATCCACCACAATCAAGTCAGCTTCATCCCTGGGAAACAAGGCTGGTAAAACATGTATAAATCAATAAACGTAATCCATTACATAAACAAAACCAAAGACAAAACCAAATGATTATCTCAATAGACGCAGAAAAGGCCTTTGATAAAATTCAACATCCCTTCATGTTACAAACTCTAAATAAACTAGGTATTCATGGAACATATCTCAAAGTAATAAGAGCTATTTTTGACAAACCCACAGCCAATATCACACTGAATGGGCAAAAGCTGGAAGCATTCCCTTTGAAAACCAGCACAAGACAAGGATACCCTCTCTCACCACTCCTATTCAACATAATATTGGAAGTTCTGCCCAGGACAATCAGTCAAGGAAAATAAAGGATATTCAAATAGGAAAAGGGGAAGTCTAATTATCTGGGTTTGCAGATGACATAATTCTATATTTAGAAAACCCCATCATCTCAGCCCCAAAACTGCTTAAGCTAATAAGCAACTTGGGCAAAGTCCCAGGTTACAAAATCAATGTGCAAAAATCACAAGGACTCCTTTACACCAATGACAGACACTCAGAGAACCAAATCATGAATGAACTCCCATTCACAATTACTACAAAGAGAATAAAATACCTAGGGATACAATTTAAAAGGGATGTGAAGGACCTCTTCAAGGAGAACTACAAACCACTGCTCAAGGAAATAGGACACAAACAACTGGAGAAACATTTCATCCTCATGGATAGAAAGAATCAATATTGTGAAAATGGCCATACTGTCCAGAGTAATTTATAGATTCACTACTATTCCCATCAAACTACCATTGACATTCTTCACAGAATTAGAAAAAAACTACTTTAAATTTCATATAGAATTAAAGACCCTGTATAGCCAAGACAGTCCTCAGCAAAAAGAACAAAGCTGGAAGCATCATGCTACCTGATTTCAAATTATGTTACAAGGCTACAGTAAACAAAACAGTATGGTATTGCTTCCAAAGCAGACATATAGAGCAATGGAACAGAACAGAGATCTCAGAAATAACACTACACATCTACAACCATCTAATCTTCGGCAAACCTGACAAAAACGAGCAATGGGGAAAGGATCTCTATTAAAAAATGGTGCTGGGAAAACTGGCCAGCCATAGGCAGAAAACAGAAACTGGACTCATTCCTTATACTTTATACAAGAATTAACTCAAGATGGATTAAAGGCTTATATGTAAAACCCAAAACCATTAAAACCCTAGAAGAAAACCTAGGCAATACCATTGGACTGAGGCATGGGCAAAGACTTCATGACAAAAACGCAAAAAGCAATTGCAACAAAAGTCAAAATTGACAAATGCTATCTAATTAAACTAAGGAGCTCCTGCACAGCAAAAGAAACTAGCATCCAAGTGAACAGGCAACCTACGGAATGGCAGAAAGTTTTTGCAATCTATCCATCTGACAAAGGTCTGTCTACAAGGAACTTAAACAAACTTACAAAAGAAAAGCAAGACCATCAAAAAGCAAAGTATATGAACAGACACTTCGCAAAAGAAGACATTCATGCAGCCAATAAACATATGAAAAAACGCTCAACATCACTGATGGTTAGAGAAATGAAAATCCAAACCACAATATCATCTCACACCAGTCAGAATGGTGATTATTACAAAGTCAAGAAATAATAGATGCTGGTGAGGCTGTGGAGAAATAGGAATGCTTTTACGCTGTTGGTGGGAGTGCAAATTATTTCAACCATTGTGGTAGACAGTGTGGTGATTCCTCAAGGAATCACCAGAAATAGCACTTGACCCAGCAATCCTATTACTGGGTATATACCCAAAAGAATACAAATCATTCTACAATAAAGACCCATGTACAAATATGTTTATTGGAGCACCATTTACAATAGCAAAGTCATGGAACTAACCCAAATGCCCATTAATGATAGACTAAGTAAAGAAAATGTGGTACATATATGCCATGGAATTCTATGCAGCCACAAAAAATTCATGTCGTTTGCAGGGCCATGGATGAAGCTGGAAGTCAGCATCCTCAGCAAACTAACACAGGAACATGAAACTAAATGCCACACGTTCTCACTCATAAGTGGGAGTTGAACAGTGACAACACATGGACACAGGAAAGGGAACAACACACACTGGGGCCTGTTTGGGGGTGGAGGATGAGGGGAAGGAACGTAGAGGACCAGTCAATAGGTGCAGCAAACCACTGTGACACACATATACCTATGTAACAAACCTCCATGTTTTGCATATGTATCCTGGAACTTAAAGTAAAATAATTTTTTTCTTAAATTTGATCTTCTACATATGAAACATAAATACCATGCTATAAGATTTAATTATTGTAATTATGATAGATTATTTAAAGAAAACAATAATGTAAAATAATTTAGAAGATAATGCCACCGTAAATAGCGATGAAAAAGAAGTGTCAGATGTACAATACCTGTTTGGATTTTTTCTTTATTAAATAAAACCAATTCTCTATGTTCTCATTGATAGAATAGGTGTCATAAAAATAAAATAAGCACATCTGTGAAAGTTGTTGCTTTAAGCTCAAGCTCAGCATAATATAAACGCAAATCAGATGTGACTCTCAGTTTAAGGAACTCATAGTCTAGTCGGAGACACAATGACATGCAAAATTCACCCTGTACAAAAGGATAAGTGATGTATTAAAGCTGTAAAAATGCCATCAACAGAGGGAAAGGGATTTTTTTTTTTCTGGTTTATTCATGCTTACCTTTGCTTGGTTTGTGACTACATTGTCTGAATCAGTACTTCTCAATGCTGACAAGTGACTCAATCACTTGTGGACAACTTTTTTAAAAAGGTATATGCCCCCAGTGAGAATTATAAATCAGTTGTAAGGAATCAGCATAGGTATTTTTAAAAACTTTCCAAGTGATTCTACCATGCAGCCAAGATTAAAACCATTGAAATGTTACATTTATCAAGCACCAAACTAAGTGAATATATACCAAATAAAAGAGTAAGAATACCAACATACAGTTTCATTTTAATATAATAATGAAGATAAAGAAATTGGTGTGATCATTACTGAATAGTAAAACCAAGTATTGCAAAGTATATGAAAGTAGATAACCCTGAATTTTATATAACAACATGTCTAAAGATAATGTTATGTCTCTTTTGAAGCTTCCAAAGAAAACTTTAACAGTATGAACTTCCTATCCTAACTCTTGATCACCTATCAAAAGAATTAAGATTAAATTCAGTCTCTTAATTAGCTCTATTTTTAATCCTATAGACCACATGGCATGATATTTTCCTTAATGGTTTTGCTCAAAGCAAACTTAACTATTATAAGGCATCTGTTACTTAGAGTATTATTATCATCTTAAACAAAATTGTTTATAGTAATAACAGGATATTTAATTTTTCATTTGCCATAAATATCCAATTTTGAGTTGACTATTTGAGGCTATTCAAACTTTGTATTAAGAGTTGCACTAAAAGTTAATTCAGCATGGTATCTCTGCAAGGAAGTCTAAACAAAGAGATTAAAATATAGGTGTCTGCTGGCAAGGGCACTTCAAGGTTCATATCCAGGAATCCAAGATGCACAGGTTACTCTGCACTAACTGTACTCTTCCCCAACTCATTCCTTGCTTACTTTTTACTTATGCTGAACCTTTCCTCCACTAAATCCTTACCTCCAAACCTTCTTCCCTTCCATCCTAGAAGTCAAGGTCCATCAAGAGAAAAATCCCTTTGTTCATAAACTTTTCATTGAACATTCTTTCCTCCAAATTGATCTCTAGCATAAACCTGATTCTCATCAAATGACAGTGTTTCCTCTGAAATCACTCTCAAGAGGTGACCATTAGTTTTTAACACACCCTCTTCATTAGGCCTGTAGGGGGAGTGTTGTCCTTCTTTCAGTTGCTTCCTTCGCTCTTAAAAAAAACCTTACAACTTTAAAGTGACTACAGACTATCCTTGTTGCAGTCATCAGGTGATTCTTTTGGTCATTTATCATTCCTTGAAGCCTCACTAATTCTCTCTCTCCAATTCTATCTCTTTGCCATAATTATTTATAATTTCATATGTATATAGATGATATATTTTAACAATCCAGACTCTCCTTTCTTTATTATCGTTTCCCTCCTCATACTTCAGCTAATCTTATACATAGTTACACTTTAGACTTTGTCATTATCAATTGCCATATACACACCTTAATCTTTTCAATTTTCATACTCTCTAACCAATATCTACTGTAGTTCCATGAATCTCTTTCTTATGCCATACCATAATTCCAACATTTTTTTCCACTTTAGTTGAAAGTACATTGTTCTTTCACAAGTTTCTTCTTGATGGGATTAAATTACATGTACTACCATTATCAATCTTTTCATATAGCCTTAACTGTCTTTCCTTTTGCTCATTTTATGATAATCATCTAGCAAAATAATTATTTTGTTTAAATTCAACTTTCTGCCTACAACTGGGCAAGGAATGTCTGAAGAAAACCATGTAACCTTACTGGTTCCACCACACAATGATAATTATCAATCAGAAGTGAAACCATAATAATGTTTCTATACATTTCTCAAATACATTTGGTCTTCCATAATTTAGATAACTATTATATCTTCTCATTTCTCATCAAGCCTCCAATTCCTCTCCACTTTCTCAGTCTCAGCTATTGATTCCTTTTCTAAAAACTACAAAACAAGTGCTTCCAAAAGTTTCCATCACATCTTCTTATTTGCCTATACAAATACCAATTAGTTTTGCTTTCCCTTCTGATAAAATAAATAAACTCCCCATATTTCTACTTAAAACCAATAATTCCTGCATTTGGTCATGCAAGAGATTGCAAGCTCAAATATCTCAGCAACTGCTTTTCTATTCTAAACAATCATTTTCCCCTCTTATGCATAATTCTTCTCAAAATACTCCAACACTTCCTCAGTAAAAAACATTTCCTTTGATCCTACAGCCCCTCAAGCTATCACCACATTTATTTACTCCCATTCACAAAAAAACTCTTTGAATGACTTTTATATGCTCACATCTCCAATTTTTCTCCCCTAGTTTTCTCTTGAATGTACCTACAATTGAATGTAAGATTTTTATGCTCACTACTCCACTGAAACTATTGTCAATATAAATCTCATCTAGCAATCAACTCTCCATCCTCATATTGCCTGATTTTTAGTGCCTGTGATTGCTCAAGTGTGATGGATGTTCATTTTTATTCTCATAAATACTAAACTATATGTTCATGATGAGAAGCTAGCTCTCTTTCCTGTGATGATGGAAAGCCACAGACTTAATCTGATGGCTCCGCCTTCTTGAACGTATGACTCTCAGGGTCACTACAATAATCCATCTCAAATCAGTAAATTGGGGAAAAAGCATGATGATCAAACCGGGGAGATTTTTACAGGTTAGGGTTGGACATGAAATGGGTCATTTTATGTCACATTTTATTGGTTTTCACTCAGTCACATGGCCATGTCTGATGAGATAGAAAACTGAGATAGGTAGCATTTGTTGCTAGGCAGAGAAGAAATCTACTTTGATACAGAGTTAAACAGTCTGAAACAAAAGTCTCCAAGGCCTTACATGATCTGCCTCACCCTCAATTATCTGACCTAATTTTCTACCATTCTCCCTTTTGGACTCTCAACTTTGCCACACTTGCCTCCTTTTTTACTTTAAACAATTTGAATATTTATGTTTCATGCAACTAGGCTTGATGCTTCCTCTACCTTGACTATCCATTTCCTGTAGAGCCACATGACACTCTTCCTCATGTCTCTCTGCACATTGCTTAGATGTCACCTAGTCGGCAAGGCCTTTTCTAATTCTCTGTTTAATAAAAAATAGAAATAACAATCACCAGTACTCCCTATTATGTCTTATTATGTTTTATTCTTCTCTATAGAACTCACATTTACTTACATATTTATTGTTTGTTCTGTTTCCTACTGCCTTATGCACAGATCCTTAAGCATATAGCAAACATTTACTAATTTTTTATTAAATTATAAATAAAATAATGAATTAATAAATGTATCTATTACCTGATTATGCCAACCTCAATACTTTTATGTGTATCTCAATATTCCAGTTACTGCAAAAATCAAGCTATATTTTCAAATGGGCTCTTCCTGCATATACTCATTGATCAAACTGACAGCTTCTATTCAGTTGCTCCTACAATAGCGAGAAGGTGAGAAGAATAGCTAATTGTGAATCAGGCCAAAATGGTTTAAAGTTGAGGAGAGGTCAATAGATTTGCGATTAAGCATAGTAAATGCATGACTGTAGGATCAGGTCTTCATTTTAACTTAGATCTTGACACACAGTTTTTAGTCTATGATACATTTTGGTTGATTTCAAAGCCTATTTTCTAAAGCAAACAACACACACAAAAGCCCCTAATGTGTGATGTTTGTGTCCGTGTGTGAAAGAGTAAGCATATTATGGTAAGAAGGTGGATTTGTATTCTTCTAATGGTTTGTCTAATGTACACTGAAATGAAGAACTTTTAAAATGATACAAATGTATTATAATACAAATTCACATTATTTATGTCACATGGCAAAATTAATATATTGAAGGGAACATACATTTTTCAGCTCTCATTAATTACAGATTAGTAAGTGACATTAGAGTACCAGCAAATTATGGTTTCTAACATTCAGTGTAATCTGGGAGAATTCATTTCTAAAACATTACTTCTCATAACTTATACTTCCTTTCAATTGCATCTGTTCACCTGATTCCCTCATTTCTCAAACTCTCAACTTCTAGTACTTCTACTGTTATGGTAACATGTAATAACAACTGAATAATATTCCCTCTTTGTCTTCACTGACAGAACCCATAAAAATATGTACAGGTACAACCTCTCATGATCTTGACCCAAAAATTAGCTGTTTGAATAACTCTTAGCAAATTTTTTTATATGTATTGTTAGATTTTAAATATTTCATTTTTTACTTTATTGGTTTATTTGTTATCTCTTTATTCTTGATTGAAAATGCTTCTTAAGCAGTTGCATATGTATATGATTTGCTTGGGAAGATATAAACAAAGTCTTGAAGGATCTTTATCAACTAGTTTTTATTTAGTCACCAACCTTTCAAAACCTGTGACAAGGTAGTGAGAAGTCATTGAACATTTCTAAGAAAAAAGGTTCCATTTGCAGACTTGTGTTTTGGATTTTTTTTTTTCTTTCTTTCTGAATAGGGGTAACTGTAGGGAAGAAAGTTGAGAGGCAGTTAAACCATTGTGGGTGGGGCACTGAAATAATCTAGGTTAAAAAGAATACATGAGTTTCTGAGGCTATTTTCATTGCAACGGAAATTGAGAAGTGGATGAAATCATAAGCTACACGGTAGTACAGAAGAAATACTTGGTGATTAATTGGGGAAGGAAGGAAAGAAAAAATCAAGTGAGGCGTATAGTCAGAACGTTGCTCAAACCTCAGTTCTGTCACATGCCAGCTCTTTGGATTATGGAGAAGCACTTGACTTCTCTAAGTCTCAGACTCCCCAGTCTTAAAAATAAGTTAAATATACATTAGAAAAAGAAATTTATAGAAAACAAATGCCTACCACAGTATCTGGCATACAATAAATGGGATACATTGAGGGACTCTTCAGCAGTGTTCAGTGCTCTTTTGTGTGAGGTCATAGCCCTCTACTCTGGTCAAAGAAATGTAGGCATAAGTGATACACAACTTCAGGACAGAAGTTATATGTCAATACTTCTTTACTTTGCTCTATTTTCTCCTTTTCCAGAATGATTGACAACATTTCACATAGAGGAAGCTCTGTTAGTCTATAATCTAGATTAAGGAAACATAAGAATAATAGCCAACCCCTGAGAAAAAAATGTAGTGTGAGTGACACATCAGTTTTGTTTTTAAAAGTAATTCAGATTTTCAGGTTGTTAATTATTAAAGCTTAACCCAGCCCAGCCTGAGACAGTATGAGATCAATTATTAGTAAATATTTTTGGATATTAGACGAATGGAAGTTTTTCATGAATCAGGAAGTGATCTAGAAAACAGATGAGAAGGTTAGTCTTTTATAAAAGGGATACTAGGCCAGGTGTGGTGACTCATGCCTGGAATCCCAGCTCTTTGAGAAGCCAAGGTGGACGGACCACCTGAGGTCAGGAGTTTGAGACGAGCCTAGCCAACATGGCAAAATCCCGTCTCTAGTAAAAATACAAAAATTAGCCGGACGTGGTGGTGGGTGCCTGTAATCCCAGCTACTCGGGAAGCTGAGGCAGGAGAATTGCTTGAACCCAGGATGCAGAGGTTGCAGTGAACCAAGATTGTGTCACTGCACTCCAGCCTGGGAGACAGAGCAAGACTCTGTCTTAAAAAAGAAAACAAGAAAAACAAAGGACGCTGAAAGTAAATAGTTAAAAATGGGTGTAGTTATCCAAATCCCACATACACCATGTAGAATTTGCTTAGCAAACAAAATATGCAACTAAATCCTTCCATCAGATTAAACACTACATTGCATACTATGATAAAGTTAATTGGGTTGAAAGCTATGGTAATCAGCTATGTTTCTTGTAAATTCAAACAGATTGATAAAATAGATATCAATGAAATTTCCAGAAGTAAGAAAGAGTTTTATGACAAAGAAGAAGGAAAATTAGCCTCAGGGCTCTCTAAAGTCACCATTCAGGTGCCTTTTATCTGTATTTCAAGGGATGTGACTCTATTCTAACAGCTCCTAGTTATGGTCACTTTTTATTCCAAAGTTTAAATTTCTGAAAGTTCATCTGATGGCTCCAGCTAATATAGAAAGCTAGAGCTTAGCCCAGGCAAGTGAGAGTTCTCATTTACATTTTGAGTCACTCCCAGAGAGAAAAATGCTGGGAGCTTAACTGCAGTCCTCCATTTCCTCAGCAGGGAATGGCACATGCAGGCCACATGCCATAGAAAAATTGGGTAAATATATATCTGAAAGCATTGGCTTTTATTTTAATACCAAATTACTAAAATCATACTTCCACTCTCAGAATTACTCAAAATATGTCTATGCTGTTCATCTCAGGCACAATTTGCCCAAAGGCACAGAAAGAAAAGAAGTATTTTTCCTCATGTGGTCTAAAAGTTACTTTACTTTCTATTACTCAATTGACCTTTTTCCTGGATTTTACAGTGGAAACATTCCTTATCTTCAAGGAAAATGCTACCCACTCACATAAAAAGCATTGACGTCTCATGGACCATGGGATAAAGGTAATCAGATTAGTTGACCACATGTTTCCAAAAGGATGGATTATTAAGTCTCAACACTCCGTGTCCCACAGCCACAATCAAGTCCAAGCAGTGCTGTTCCAAGCTCAGGACAGTTGTTTTCCATTCTTTATATTGGCAAGAGATGAAAAGATTCTGTAGATTGCACAAAATCTCTGTTACTATATGGTTTCCACTCTTAATCTCCTGTGACCAAATGCTTAGATGAGCATTCACAGCCATATATATAAAGAGGAAAATGTAATTTTCAAGTTAAAAATGGTCTAAATCCATATGTGGAAGAGGGAAAGGGGTTTTCTACACTTATGGTGCATAATTCTGTCAAGGAAACAACAAATTCATATTCACACAGGTAAAGACACCATAGTTTAATCTGAAGTAACTACATTTGCATTATATCTGGCTCAAATCTTGAATGAAGACTTCCACCAAATAGTGACATTTTTGTCTTATATGGTCACATTAAATACATTACATAATGCTAAGAGCGGTTTGCCCTAAATGTAAAACATATAGCTTTCTTCTACGTATTTACATATAGCTATATATTTTATGTCTATAAGCCTAACTCCAAGGGGCAGAAAGTGCTCATTTCTTTCCAAATGCCCATTTTAAGTCCCAATTTTCACTAAGCACCCCATTATATTTATTAAAACATTTAGTTTGTTTTCCAAAATCAATGGCCATTCATAGAATCCAGGCTACCCACCAAAGACATCCTCACTCATAAATCAAAAATTGTTTTTCGTGGTTGTATGTGTGAATCCCATTTTCCTTTTAGGCGTCCCCTCAATGAGGGCCATTTATTTTGTTTGTTTCCTTAATATATTAATAGTTAGAAAGTCCCATTCAGTCTACTCTGCATATTTCTCAAATCAGTCCTTTTCATTCCTGATGTCACTAGATCATAGTTTTCCTATATTTTTTAAATAAATTATTATACTGGCCTCCTAACTAACCTCCTTCATGAGAATTTTTTAGTAGCTCTACCTATCTCTACACTGCTGCTTGAGTTATCTGTGTAAAAGCAGTTGAAATCATGTCAAGTCCATGTCCTCCATACCCATTTTATGGAAGGCTTTTCAGAGTCTTCACTATAGATATAAAGGTGTAAAGGTGCTTGTTTGGTCCCAGTCCAGGTACACTGTGGATGAGTGAAGCAGCTTAGCATCAGATGAGAGGTGGGGGTAGAGACAAAGAGCGCTGAGGATCATAGACCAAAATTGCAATCATTCAAATATTTTAAAAACATTATTTGGCTTACATTAAGCAACCATACAGACTAAGTACAGGCCATGGACCTTAAGTTTGCAATCACTGGACTGAGAAAATCTTGTTACATTTCTTTTTTCTAGTTTCTATTGTCACCACATATTTATCACCAGGTCAGGCTTTCATGGGTCTGCTCCCTATTTGCTCTAAGTTTTACTGCCTTCATGCATTGACTCACAAAAGTTCCACAGCCAAGAATGACCTCTTCATCCCTCCATCTCTACAGAAATCTTCTCTTCCTTTCAGATTGAGCTCAAATAAAACTCTGTCTCTGAAACTTATGATTTCAGAATTAGAATTCATTCTATACTAATGATCAGGGTTTTTTTTTTTTTTCCTATTTTTTTATCCTTTACTTGTTGCCCTGAATTCAATTATTTGTATTTATTTTCATTTTTTAATGTAGTCCATTTTCTCTTTGAGGTAGATTGTTCTCTGGCTCTCAGGAAATATATTTCACGATTTTGTATAACTCTCACTCTTTGAATATAGCAGGCCCTAAGTAAACGCTTCTGAAAGTAAATTTGTGAAAGAGAAGCCTTAAGGTGGATTAAATGCATAGCTTTTCCTTTCAAAGGAATTTGGACTTTGTAAGACTCTGCTTATTAGTTGGATGAACCTGATCCATTATAAAAATATCTTGAATCTCAATTTGTTCAGCTATTAAATGAAGATAATAAGGCAGCCCTCACTAAGTTGATATAAAGATTAGTCATAATCTATTACATATAAATTCCTTGGCATGTAATACGTGGCTTTTATTACTATTATTGACCTATGTCTACGTAAAATAACTTTTCTTTTGGAGTCTTAAGTTTTGTCTCTTCAGAACTCTTCTTGATTGGATGGCTCATATCGAATCCTTAATAATTTACATAAATTAAGCTACTGCTGTATCAAAAATAATTCTTCAAATGAAGCACTCTAAGAATGGAACATTGTATGTTACTGGAAGGCTGTCTAACATTGACTATACTTGGATGAAAACCAACAGTAAAAAGAAAACAACTCCCAGCTGTGTAATAGCTACAGATTTATGTGATAAGCTAGGGAATATTTGATGAACTTTCACTTATTTTATAATTTAAGATACTTACAGTAGCAAAAAATTCAGCTGAGCCTAGTTTCAGTAATCAAGAAGACTTAGTCCAGTGCCAGGGTAAGTTCTAAGCATGCTTTGATCTGGCACCAGATTCATTTCTTGGCAGTTTTATATGTTTTACTATTTTCTGTTTATCAGCTTTTTACTCAAGCCTGGCTTCTCTTAAGAAAGCAAAGAGCTTGAGACAGTTTTATTTTTTATCTACAACATGCATTTTAAAAAAGAAGATGAAAGCAGCACCCACCATCACCACCACTATTGAATGAAGTTCCTGGGCTTTATTCTGATTGGGTCAACATAGATGATAAGCCTGTCTCCCGAACCAATCAATGAGGTTGTCTATTAGCTGATTGACTTAGGTGAACCAGTGCCAGCCCAGCAACTGGATTTGGGTTAATTATCAAAATAAATGGCTCCTACACAATGTAATGAGTAAAATGGAGGATTCTGGAGACACAGTCACCACATCATAAACGTGTGTCTGTGTATGTTTCAAGACTGTCATTTAATACTTTATTAATTATCTGAGTTTGGTTTAGTTGTAACTGTGAAGCAGGTTCACTGTGCAATGGTTACCAGCTTGTCTGGATCCAGTGAGACTCATTACATAAGTCTCTGAAAATGTAGTAAAATATGGTGATGGGGTGTCATGCATGGTCATCACCATGTGACTCATGTAGTTGCATGTAGTTTGGTTCATTGGACACAACATCTGTATTTGATCTCATTCAAAAGATGGCATTCACTGGTCAGATGGTGGCACCAGTCCAAATGACCAAGTCTGCTTTTAGTTTTGTATAGCCATTAGTGAACCATTCTGTGTCATCAATAATTATAAGTCTGTCCCTTCATGAAATCTACTGGGCTCTTGGGGGTCCCAGTCAGGCCCCATCTTGAATGTACCATTTCCATTTAATAATTAAGCTCTGTTGAGCCTGTCCAAGTTTATTGATGGGGTTGTAATGGGCAGTACATGTAGTGCTCCAGCCATGAGGTAGTCTCTACCAGTGCCCAAGTAAGCAAGGAGCTGCCATTTAAAAGACATATATCTGGTAGCTGCCTCAGGCAACTGTATTGGCAAAACTCAGAGGCTGGTGCACCCAAGTGGCAATTTTTTGTTACTATAGTCTCCAACCAGCATCTGTGGAGGTTGCAGACACCTGTAATTCTATCAGGCTAGCATACTCTAAAGACTTTTAAGACAGTGTCTGGGCCACAGATTTTTCAGTGGCCTCCAAGGCTTGCTGCCTCAAAGGGCTCTACTCAAAGTCAGCAGCTTTGCTAGTCACCTTGTCTCAGGAGACTAAAAAAAAATCTTTTTAAAAATTCATAATTCTAGTTTTTATAGATGTAATTTTAAATTGTTTTATTTATGGGTCGGGTGTGGTGGCTCACACCTGTAATCACAGCACTTTGGGAAGTCGAGATGGGTAGATCACCTGAGGTCAGGAGTTCAAGACCAGCCTGGCCAAAATGATGAAACCCCATCTCTACTAAAAATACAGAAAATTAGCCAGGCATGGTGGCAGGCACCTGTAATCACAGCTACTTGGGAGACTGAGGAAGGAGAATTGCTTGAATGCAGGAGGCAGAGGTTGCAGTGAGCCTAGATTGTGCCATTGCACTCCAACCTGGGCAACAAGAGCAAAACTCTGTCTCAACAACAACAACAAAAAAAATTTTATTTATCTAAATTGTTTCTTAAGTGTTTTGTGCTTTTAAATTAATAGCTATTATGGGTTTATAATTAATAACTAATTGGAGAAACAAGTACCTGCCTGTCATTTCTAAAACAAAGGTATAACGAATTTTACTTTTCTGAATACCAACATGCTACGAAAACAGACCCAAGTAATTGGTTCCTAAAGTCTTTTTACTGAAAATTGCTAATTTCATCAAAGTCAACTTAGAATGCTTGGGGAAAAAAGAATGAGATGTCTTTTCATCATATTAATATATTTAAACAGTGAAAAATCTAAGATTCAGGTACTTAACAATTTAACGAATCGGAATATTAAGAACCAGAAATATCTTCTTATTTGTTTAAAGAAATGGTGCCCTTTAAGTAAATAAGTGGTTGCTTATTTACAAGTTTTCATTTTTTTCTTTATTCGTGCTCTGCACTTTTTTGACAGAATATAGGTAGGTCAATGTCGGTTTTAAACATATTATGGGCTGTAACACAGCACATATTTCCACAGTGGTGTTTTAATGATAGATAAATGAGAATTAAGCCACTTGGCACCACTACTTGCCTACAACATTAAACCATAATTCCAGTCAATCTATGAATGTTTTGACACATTAGCAGAAATATTGTCAATTATTGTCATTTAGGATGAATATGCTGGTTCTATACTGTTTTTCCAACGAATTACAGAGACATCCTTGACTATATGGACTTCAGAAGTTAATCTCTGCGGGCATCAAAGAATATTACCACCATCAATTCCAATGTAATACATATTTGTGTAAAGAAGATAGTTCCAACTGCAAGGAAGAACACCAAAACATTGAGTATGGAGAAGAGGGGGAGAATCGTTGTCCCCAGTCCAGAGCATGAAAGACAGCCCACAGTCCGACAGGAGACCGTGATGTTCTTCAGCAGTAAATAAAAGATTGTTCGAATATGTTTTCTCCTGCTCAAGTAACAACTTGGGATTTTAGTGCTGAACTGCCTTAAGGAATATATTGTTTCCAAACTTTCCACATTCATGAATATTAATTAAACTAACACTCTAAGGCCATTTTAAATCAAGCCTTTCTTGAAATAAGATTAAAGTCTTTAATATTTCAGTAGTTATATAAATCAGGGTATAGTTAAAATTTTATTTGATCATCTGAAATTTAATAAAAATAAATGTTTTGTGAGATAGTTGATGAATGGGGAGAAATCTGAGTGTTCAAGTCAGCTACAAAAGACCTTCATATTCTTTCAGATAAAGAAAGAAGTCCCAGAAGCCTAATTATTGACATGGTATCAATTCATTAAGATATATATTGACAGGTCTTCTCTAGAGAAAAAGAATTAGCAGGATTGATGAAGCACGTTGACATTGAAGAGACAGATTTGGAAATAAATAAATCCACCATGCTTTATACAAAAGCTCTTTGTTCATCTATTTTTGGCGGAAATCTTGGGAAAATATTGTGTGTCTGTGTGCGTGCATGTACATTCATGTGTGCATGCAATTTTCAAAATACTATTCTTGGAATCTTTTGTACAAGATAGACTGACTAAATAATCATTCACTCTACCACTCTGAACAATTTACATGACTTTTTTTTAGTAAACTCAAAGTAAAATAATACAGTGATATGACACTCCATGGGAGGCAAAGTAGGTCATTAACTGCTGCTCTGGCAATTTCTGTTTAACAAGCTCCATTCGTATTATGTTTCTTATTTCTCTCGAATGAATAAAACAAACGAAACATTTCTTTCTCCTTACACTAATTTCAACAGAGTGTACAAAGTCCATATACAGTTCCAGTTCCAGGAATAAGTGAAATCAGCAAAATTTGGGGCTTATTTACTATTAGCCAGGAAGGGGAATAATTATTGATTTATTTATTGTTGGCCATTCATTCTATGCACCGTTATTGTGAACTTATTTTGTGTCCATATGTCCTAAATGTGTAGGTAATAAACTGGCTAACAGCAAAACCTTCACTTCTAAGTTAGGATGAAGAGAATATGCTTAAAAATGCTGCACAGGAAGCATTAGAGGCTCAGAAATTTATGCACAATGCAAAACAAGTTATCAAGCAGTGTTCAAACTGGACAGCCTCTTTTTCTGAAAGCTATAATTATATACAGTGAAAAAATGTTTTTACTCAGTGTACAAACAGGAAATAGTTTTCCTATCACAAGGTGCAGATTTGTAGAATCTCACTTTACACCACTAACTTCACTCCTATTACAACAGCATTTTTCTCTTTCTCTTCTCTGCACCCCTGTGATCACCACCCATGAAGTGTGGCTCAGTGAAGTATAGACATGGAGAGAATGTGGCCAAAATGGACAGTGAAAGCTGAGCTCAGAAGAAACCAAGAGGGCATTTCCTAGGTCACAGGAAACACATTTTTTGGAACATGTATCAGAGGAAAATGAAGCTTTTTAAATTTTGTCATCTCATATATTGAAGTCATTAGGGATGAGAAAAAAACAGAGACAAAAATAATGCTGAAGAATCTCCACTTAACTAAATTCACATGTGTGAGTAAATACACGTCAAAATAATGTTCTTTGCAATTTCTGGAGAAAACAACACGCAGAAACTGCCATTTGACACACATGGGCATGAATGATGGAAGGGTTTGGACTTTTTAAATAATTTTATAAGAGACATCATCAGGAAAGTAGTAAAAATGAAGGAAGAAGGATATTACAGAATCTTGAAGAATACACTCCCTTCTTGCATTTCCCCACTTCTTGGAGAAAGAGGGAAAAAAATAGTGAAGGAGAAAGAATAGGGCAGTCAATAAAGTAGGAAATCAACCAGGATGATGCTATGTCTCTGACACCAAGAGAAGGTAGTTTTGATAAGGAAAGGACAACAAAGTCAGATGCAAAAGAAAGTTCAAGTACATTGAGATCTAAATAACCTCAAGGTCTAGGACTAGGCACAGAGGCCAGCTTAGAAACAACTAGATAAGTGGTAGGTCTTAGAGGGTGAATGATTAATTCAGCCACAGATTGACTAATGAATTTTCATCACAAGTACCCAAAGGAGACTTTTTCTCATAGACTATCATGCCCCTTTTAGGACAGCAGGGGTCACTAACATACACTGGTCATTCATCCTGGACAAGTAGAGCTTAGGAATGTTCATGATGCAGACATATTCAGATACTGCTAGGGCTCTGATAGTTCTATAATTATTTAATCATAATTTGAATAATGAAACATATTTGGTTTTCACAAGATGATTTAGTCATTTAGTGTCTCCTAAATATATTTATCAGAAACCACAAAAAATTGTCAAAGACAGTATATACCCTTCTTAAGTACTGCTAAGTGCTGATTAATGTGGATTGCATTACCAAGTCATTTGATCATAAGTTATGCCTCATTATATGATCCAGAACCATAGGTATCTAAATATAGTACATCGCACCAGTGGGCAAACAATGGTGTGAATCAAGATCAAATAGTTAATGCCTTCTCTTCGTTGTCTTGGGCTAACTTTTAGATGTGCTACAATAACAAGCAGACTCTAGGCATCTGATAGACAGGACAGCTGGGCAGGCGGGTTAGCAGTTCTGGCACTATCATATTGCAGGTGCAGGAATAAAATTCTCAAATACTTGAGAACAGTTGCCTATGGGCCAGCTATGAACTTGACCTCATTTCAGATAACAGCTTTTCCTTTTCACCCACAGCACAGCTGAAGTTTAGAATAGAATTTATTTAGCTCAACTTTCAAAAAGAAATTGATTCAAAGCCTACTTTCCTAAGACTCCTTTGAAGAGAAAATGTCATGAGTGTTTTTTCTTGGTGTTTAAAAGGTTTATGAAGAACAAATTATCTAGATAGTTCTTTAGTGAGTGAGAACAAAGTCCATGCTTTGTTCCTAATATAGCCTTTGTATATTTCAGATACTTTACATGCTTCATGGAAATTTTTGCTTGGGAATTTTTTAAATTTTGATAAGATGTAGTCCTTGCATTAATGAATGATTTTATGTCTTTGACTACACCACCCATAATTTAATAGAAGTGTATTTTGTCCTGATAGTATTTTCTACTCAGGGAATGATTACATTAAATAACTTTGCCTCAAGGTAATACAAAATTTTATTGAGTGGTTACCTTTCCAAAATTAGAAATAAAATAAATAAACATTGACTATATTTGAGAAACCTGAATAAATTGAGTGTCGTTTAACTCTGAAGAATAGCAGTTCCTTAAAAATATTTTACCACAAAATAGGGCAAATAAGTACTCAATGATTATTAAACCAAAGACTTTACATAATTTACAGAATAAAAAACAGTCATACTAGTATGAGCTACTCTGTCCAGTTCCTGATTAAACTGTATTAAACGGGGATGGCAATAGGAAAACTGATGGTTTGGTAAAACACGCCACGACTACCATGACACGGTGGAATGAAAGTAACGTTCCATTAAAAGGCATTTTCACTATCCTGTATCCTGTCTTTCCTAACCCTTAGTAAAGTACACAAAGAACACTGACTATTCTAGATAAGAGAGCCCTCAACATCTTACTTTTTATTTCTAATTCGCATAGCGTCCCTTCTTTACACACTTGCTAAAACCTATGTCTATATACATTCACAGTGAGCCCATCTTACTTGATACCTCCCCAAAACACACTTGTACCTTGTGTCACTACACATGAATGTCTCATACTGTGTCTAATCACATTCAAAGTGTAAGTCCTTAAGTTAGGAAAAATTAATCTAGCAAATATTTTTAGTCCCAAACTTGTGCAAAGAACTGGGCAAGGATTTGTTTATGACACTGAGGAATAGCTAAGCATAATCCTTGCTTTTAAAGAGTTGTTCAGTCAAAAAGAATGTGACACAGGTGCAGGTTATATATCAAGTACAAACTGTTTAAAGAAGTAATGGGCTGGGGTTAGGGAAGATCATGATTCTGAGATGTCATAATAAAGAATTTCCATGTGACTTGGTTCTGAGTGGCTGGATAGGGCTGACAGACAGGAGTTGACATCTAGGTGAAGGGATAATCATTTCAAGGACAGAAAACAATATGATCAAAACTATGAAATTAGAAAAGAGTAGGAAATCAATATGTATAAAAATAGAGGAGCATTTGCGATTGGGAATCTCTACTTCTCATATCTTTCTCCTCATCCTATTCATTCTTAAAATCTTTGCTTATAAATACCTCCTCAAAGAAAGACACCATCAAGCCAAACAAATATTTCTATCATAATATATTTCTGTTATACATGGTGTCATATTACAGTCTACCTGAGAACATATTTTATTTAGTAATTAAAATGCAAATATCAAAAGGACAGAGGTTGTTACTTAATCATCCCTTTTCACCCACAGCACATGAACCTATAATATGTATCATGAACCTATAATCCAGTGCATAGTACTTTGCAAATATTTGTTGAACAAATAAATCATTGAATGCTCAAATAGTTAATATTAGGATACATTTTCATGTGCACCCTCTCATTTAGTTCTTATTGCATTTTTTGAGACGTGTAAGATAGGTTTTGTATGTCATATTCAGTCTTTTGGAAAACACTTTGTTCAAAATAAGTCTCTGCTCTCAAAGATAAAACAATTATTCTATATCCAAATGAAATGGCTTGTATAAGCATGGTTGTTGATGACTGGGTGTATCAGTGAAAAAACAAAACACTGACCTTCATATTGGAAATTTTACTTCTAAATCACAAAGCTCCATGTTGAGGCCACATTAAAGTTTTCTTATGCATCTATTCCGTATCTGAAATTCTGAATGCCGAAACACCTCTTTTTTTTTTCTTTTTCTTTTTTTTTTTTTTTTTTTGAGACGGAGTTTTGCTCTGTCGCCCGGCTAGAGTGCAGTGGCCGGATCTCAGCTCACTGCAAGCTCCGCCTCCCGGGTTTACGCCATTCTCCTGCCTCAGCCTCCAGAGTAGCTGGGACTACAGGCGCCCGCCACCTCGCCCGGCTAGTTTTTTTTTGTATTTTTAGTAGAGACGGGGTTTCACCGTGTTAGCCAGGATGGTCTCGATCTCCTGACCTCGTGATCCGCCCGTCTCTCGGCCTCCCAAAGTGCTGGGATTACAGGCTTGAGCCACCGCGCCCGGCCGAAACACCTCTTTTATCCAATACCACCTATAAGACTATAATAAAAGTAACTGATGTCAAGAATAACAAAACTAAGACACAATGTCTTGAAAATATATGTGTACTTAGAATTTTATGTAAAAGTGTTAATAGCGAATTTCTTCTTTGCCCAGCTGAATCCAACCCTTTCTTTCTCAAGTCTAAACAGATAGTTAAGCTTTCTGTAATGTCAATGCCTTTTACTCTTAACTGCAAGGATTAGGGATATTGTTTCTCCTCAGAGTTAGAGCGAGTTGAACCTCATTGATGACTCAACCCCCTAATTTTACTTATTTTTTTGCCTTTAATTTTTAATCTTGCCCTTTTTGCTTTAATTTTTAATTATATAATACGGTTTACTAATATACTCTAATATTGAAGTATTTAACCAATACAGAAATAGTAAACTTTCTTTTTAATCACTACTTTATTCCAATTTAGTCTCTTCTGTAAATATTAATATAAACATTAAACATTAATGTATTTTTTCTGTGTATCAACCCAGATTTTTTAAAAATGTTTTACATGTCTACATAGTACCCAAAGAAAATATGTTTATGTATGTTAGTGTATTTTACACTTATGATGTCATACTGTAGATGTCACTCAACCTTTGTTTTTTATTTAACATCTTAAGCTCTTCATATCAGTACACAAAGATCTATTATTTTTCTTTTTATTCCTGCTTAGTACTCCACAGTGTGGCTATGCCTACTTGGCATACCATTCCTGTATAATAGATATTCCCATTATTTTGATGAATGATTGATTAAATCATGTTTACATATGCCAGATTATCATTTGAAATCTTTACCAATTTATAATCCCACTTGACAGTATATGAAAATATATTTACCTTCCACCTAACCAACATTTGATATTATGCATCTTTTTAACCTTTTCTAATGTTATCACCTGACATATTATTTTTTAAATTTGTGTTTTCCTGATTACTAGTAAATTTGAGAATCTTTACATATTGTATATTCTTTTTATATAGTCTTAAAGTTTTACACCTTTGTTTTCATTGCCAGTTTTTCTATATTATATTTTTTTCTTATAAATCAATAGCAGTATTTTATACATTCAAATATTAATATTTCTATAAGTATTACAACTATCTTCTTACATACTTCTATGTTCTTTGATATTTATGGAGTATTTTATCCTATCATTTTCAAAAAATGATGCAATGAAAATAATATCTTTTTCATTTTGCATTGGTATTTCATATTTAAGAAGGCTCTGAAAGTCCTGAGGCCTAGTCCCAGTTCTACAGTCTTAATGATTTTTTAAATATGTTTAGGATTTATTCAATTTGAAACTTATTTTTAAAAATATGTTCAATTAATGATCTAAGCTCTTTTTTCTCAAAAGAAAATTTACTACAAATTATCTTATAATTAGTGTCTTAACTGTAGAAAGTTGATATGAAATATCCCTCATTGTAGCAATTTGGTTTTTACCTTGAGTTCTATTTTGGATGATAATTGTTGTCTACTTCTCACACACACACTCACAATCCCCCTCCTTTCCCAAACTTCCTATGTAAAGAATTTTTGTTGTGTTTGTTTTTAACGTCTTTGGAAACAACAGTGATGGTTTTCAGACTGTTCTAGGAAGCTAACAATAGGTTGTCATTCTAATATATTGTGACTATTCATCTGCTCAGACTTAATCTTTCATTTTATACTATGTGTTATACTAATAAGCAGATTAAGTTTTCCAAAATTTTAACCCAAAACATAGACCCACATTTTCTCTCTATCCTAGAGTTACCTCCCCAAAATAAGATGAGAAAATCACTGCTCTTTTACCTGTATTCTCCTTCTTCTCAAATGTCCTAAATTGTGCTCAGCTCCAGAAACCACCTTATTATTTAGATCTTCTGGTATTTTACTTTAAAATTGCTATTAAATTTCAATTTGTTAATATAATAAATAAAAGTATGTTTTAGAACAGTTATTTTTAAATGAAACGAGTGTTTATACAGAATTACTTCTTCTATATTTATGCCACATTACCTGGTTTTGTTTTTTCATTTTGCTAAAGTATGTCCTTTAGAAAAAGTGAGGAGTAACATTTTTTTCTCAGAAAATTTGTTATGTTTCATCTAATATTAACAATGAGGTATATGATGTCAATCTAATTCATATATATACATAACATTGACTCTTAAACCCTTCCAATAGGGTAAGGAATGAATACACACACACACACACACACACATATACACATATTCTCATCTTATTTTGGGGAGGCAACTCTAGGATAGAGAGAAAATGTGGGTCTAAGTTTTGTGTTAAAATTTTGGAAAACTTAATCTGCTTATTAGTATAATGCATAGAATAAGATGAAAGATTAAGTCTGAGCAGATGAATAGTCACAACATATTAGAATGACAGCCTATTGTTAGCTTCCTAAAACAGGCTATATATATATATACATATATATATATATATATATATATATTTCCTGGTATATATATATATATATTCACTGGAAGGGGTTAGAAGGGAATGTTTAATACTTAATCCTCTAAAATTTACTCCAATCTATGTCCAGAGGTGAACTTCTTCTAAATTCATTCTATTGAGTGCTTGCTAGATCCTTTCAATCTAAGAATGTTGGTTTTTCTCAGACTTTAAGAAGTTTTTATTATTATTGTTTAATGTTTCCCTCTTCATTCTTTTGGTTATTTTAAGTACCTTCTCTGTGACAAATAATTATTTCTATCTATTATTCTGTGATTTAAATTTCCTTTCATTTTTCTCATCTCATCTCACTATTTCAGATTACTAATTTGTTCCTAAGCTCTTTCTTTTACAACTCCTTTGAGCTTTTAAAACCAGGCTGCATAATGTTTTGTCATGCTTAATGTTTGCCTAATTCCAGCAGGTTGGTATATTTTAGTGACTAGCTTCTCCAAGTGTGTCATACCCTGCTGTCAATAACTAAATCATTACACTGATGAATTCTGTTTCACAAACTTGAATTTTTTGATTGCACTACCCTGTATTCCAATGAGAACAGCATATACAGGCAGAGTCTAAAAGGAAAGTGAGACAATCATGCTATCATGCTCACATTACGTGAATTATATCTCATATTCAAATTTTAATACCATTCAGTTCAATTATGACCCTTTGATAAATCTAGATGGTTGTGCGAATTTTTCAGAAATGTGCGGAAAGAGAGTGTGTGAAAAAAGTGTTATGAAATTCAAAATGCAGCTGACAGCAAGTGATAGAAATTGCAAAGAATATTCGATTGTACTTCAGCTTATAGTGATATTGATTTCATGCTCTGATAGACCCTAAAGAACAAGGCAGTGTAATGGTATTTTATTTCCATTTAACATTATGGGTATAATACAAGTCAAGGTACTTCTGCTTTTAATGCTCTATTTTAAAGAAAGGTGAATTGAAGATTTAGAAAAAAATCACACACATTAATCATTTTTGTTTGAAGTGCATGATTGCTTCTCCAAAGAAGTGCTATATAAATTCACTATCATTATTACTAAAAATACTTCATAAAATAACTTCCCCAATCAACTTGCTATAAATTTAAAAAGTGAATATGGACAATGATAAAGATATGTAGGCATAAAGTAACAATATTATTATAAAGCCTAGATATTGTGGAGCTCTTTACATTAACAGAAGTATGAACAAAATACTTATTTAGGCTCCCATGCTCTGGGCACTGCAGGTGAGTGAGGAGGGAAAGTCTAGTGTCTACAGAAAGAGACAGACATTCTTCAGATAATCACACCAAAAAAGACACACAAAATGGGACTGAGAAGAATGTTACATAGGAAAGAACCATTGCATATGAAAGTTTTTAACTAGAGAACCTAAGCACACCGGAGCACCACAGCAAGCGTTCCTATGAAAATGTATTTGAGCCAGAGGGAATTCATAAAAAATAGGCAGGGTGGGAGAGGTTGACGAGCATGTACAAGACAAGGTGCAGCATGCATACGCTCCCTGTGGCAGACAAAAATGGAAGCAAACCTGAGACACTGAAACATCGGTAGAAAGTGGCACAAAAGGAGACTGGGAGCCAGGGAAGTGTTCTGTACTCTAAGTACTTTAGCCTTTTTTCTGAAAACAAAGGGAAATCAATTAGGTAATTTCAAAAATTTGCTGGGGGACATGCCAGTGTCAGAAATGTGTCCTGAGACAGAGTTACAGTCTGAAGAGCAGATCTAAAAGGAGTCAGAGTGGACTCTGGGAGTTTTAACCAGGACATGGTTGCAGTAGTCTAGATGGGAGAAAATAGTAGCTTGAACTAGGGTGCTAGTGGCAGAGAAGTAGACAAACAAGGCATGTAATGAAGACACAAATGTTTAGAATTTGATGATAAATAAGTGTGTGAGGAGAGAGAAGCCAGTAGCTAGCGCTGATGAAATTCCCTAAGTTTTAGACTTGTATGCCCAGATGGAATATGGTGAAACTTATCAAGATATGACATGTTAGATTAAAAGAAAGGAATGATGCTGGATTATTGCCTTTTTATTTACTTTATTTTAGGAGAAAGGTATTTGTAATATCAGTTTAGTCTTAGGCATATCAAATTTAAGATGAGATAGAAATATTCAAGGGTAGTTGAAGTTTGGGATATATATGTGTGTATACACGCACATACACATGGGGCTCCGAAGAAAGAGATCTGGTCTGGTTATACACATTGATGAGTTGAATTATTATTATATGGATGATAAATAATAATACAGAAGAAGATGAAATAAGAGAAAAAAATGAGAAGAATGAAAGAAAGAGCCCCGGGAAACTCCATGTATTGCCTAGATCTATGATAATGACTCTTTTGAGACTGAGATGGTTGACTTACGAAGCAGAGGACAAATAGGAAAAGTATGGTGTCATGGATGGTAATGGAAGAGAGTGTTTTGTGAAGGAAGAAATAATAAAATCAAATGTTGGTAAAAGGTCAAATTTCAGAAGAAGATTTTAAAATACTCTTTCAATATACAGACATAAAGATTATTATTCTCATTAGCATGTGCTATTTTGATAAAATGCTGAAGGCATTTATAAAAAAGTGAGTAAAGAATATTTTGATTAATACTCCAAACATAATTTATAGCAAATTTTATTTCCTCCCATTTGATTGTTGCAGAACAAAGATTTAAAGTTATATCTGGCTTGGGTTTCTATATCTAGTGTTCAAATCATTTTTTGAATCCACAGTCTTTCATTCAATGTATTCCATATAGAAACTTCCTACACAAGCAATAAAGATGGATTTTAAAAATTAGAAAAAAAAAAAAAAAACACAATAGGGAAAATGACTCATATTTCTATGTTGGCTGTGGGTCGCAGAGGACTAACCTACAATCAATGTAGAAATATGATTAGTATTTTTTACCTCCTTCTCTATACATCTTTTATATTGTTTCTTCACCTGGTTACTTCTAAATTGAACTAAGTTCTACCACTCTTCTACTGGTCATTAGACCAAGGAAAACTAACTCTTTCAACTGCAATCTCCAAGTTTCCTGAAGAAGGAAGAACATTGAAGAGAGCAATTGAGACACTTCCTTACTGGGAGAATTATTAGTGACAGCAACAAAATGAAATCAAGTTGATAATCTTTTAAGAGGAGGAAATAGTTACCTGAATAACACATAAACTTACAAAAAGTATAATTCTCCTTTTGAGAAGACCTCAGCAACTCAGCATTTTTTTCATGTTTTGTAGTTCACCAAATTCCAGCCAGTTTCCCTGCTAAAAACAGCATTTGTGCAGACCTCAACTATGTTAGGTACATTCTGCCTATCACAATTAATATAGATAATAATAGAAATATGTAAAAATTACTTGTGTCTTTTTACAGCCCCATAACAAATATGTGCTTATGAGGCATACTATTTGCTGAATAAGCAAACTTCCAACATATACACCAATAATACTATTATAGAAAAAATCTGTATGCTGCATTTCAATTAAAATACATTGGGGATAAATGGTGTTTCATATCGCACAAAGTATTATCATATACATTTTAATGAGTAACATTTGTCCAGTAATTTGTGATGGGCTTTCACATTGTCCAGTTTAAGCCTTATAACATCTACATGTAGTCAGTATTAGTCTCCTTATTTTGCCAATAAAGAAATTGTGACTTGAAATTGTTAAATGATTTGCTGCTTTAACTCAGTTAGTTAGTAAAAAATCAGAGGTGTAACATGACTAGAATACAAATTTGGAGAAATTTTCATATGCAATAACTGCCTAGAGAACTCTTGCTTATCTTAATTATTTCATCATATTTGGTTTATTTTTTCAACATTTTTCAAGATTTAGTTAAATGAGAGTAGATTTTTCATTTTTCTTATGCAATTCCCTAAATAACCAAGGGAATTCATATATTTATTGTCATATGCTACCAAATCCACTTTATGCAACAGATATTGCTAATTTTATAATCACCATATACTTAACACATCACTGTCATAGCTCAGAATCCAGGTTGTAAATTTCTTCTCAGGCAAATTCTACATATGCATTGATAGAAAATAAACATACTGGAAAGCATCCAATATTTTTAAAATTCAAAATAAATACAGTCCTGGTTTTAACTGATATTTGCAGTTAACAGGTAATATATAACCATAAAACTCAAAGATTATATTGTTGTACAGGAATAATTTAATTCTAATATAAATGATTTTTAAAATGAAATGCTTGATAAGAAGTAAAGACCAGAAAGATAAGAATAAATGTACATCACTGAATGGGGTTTCAAAGACAAAAAATGTTATTACAATTTCACAATGTGAAGAAACAACTTTTAAGAGCATATTTAATCAAATGAGCACTAAAAAGATAAGAATAAATGTACATCATTGAATGGGTTTTCAAAGACTAAAATGTCATTACAATTTCACAATGTGGAGGAACAACTTTTAAGAGCATATATAATCAAATTCTGGTTTCTATGAAGTTTCTGAAGTTCATTGTAGTAATTGGGATAAACATATTGTTTCAACCTATGATAAACACCATAAGATTGTAACGACTGCCTTGGTAGAGATTATCTTCCTTGCTGTCTAGCATGCAGTAAGGGCATGTTGTAAGTAAGTAGTCAGTAAGTCCCTGTGGCAAGGTAGTGAAAGTGGCCTGTGGTCAACAACCAGTCAGAAACTGAAAGCAGCCTCTGGCGGACAGCCAAGAAAGAGCTGAGACCTCTCTCTCGTAGCCCATAAGGAATTGAATTCCACAACAACCATATAAGTTTGGAAGCAGCTGATCTTTGAGATAAGATTGTGGCCACACTGGTACCTCAACTGCTGCTTTCAGAGGAGACTCTGAAGCAGGGAGCACACCAAAGCCATGCCCAGACTCCTGATCTACAGAAACTGCAAGATCACAAACATATGTTATTTTAAGCCACTTAAGTTTGTGGCAATTTCTTACATATTAACAGATAATTAATAGCAATAGATAATAAACAAAGAGTGAGTATTTAGAAGATAATATTATAATGGTGTGAGTGGAAGAAAAGCATTGAGGTCCTTAGGAGCTCCTTTGATATCTGCAGTGCTGGACAATAAATGCATCTTATCTTCTCCACTTTAGAATTTACAGTTGAGGAAGTCTCATACATTTCATACAGGCAACGGACAACTGAATTGTCGATCTGGTTTCTGAGTAAGTTTGGATATTTGAGATGAGTATCAATATGTTTTACTTATGAGTAAATTTGGTTGCATATACAAAACATACCAAATGACTTTTCTCCAACACAAAGGCTAATACTTATAGAAACAAATCCAGACACAGACATTTAAGGACTGGTTCCTGGGCTTCATTGTAAGTAGCCACCACTTAAAACAGCCCCCACGGTCAAAGGTGACTGCTTAAGCTCAAGGCAGCAAGTGGGAAAAATAAGGAGAGGAGGAGCATTAGTGGAAGTCACAGACAGTACTTTTTCCTACATTTAATAGGGCAAAACTTATCTATATAACTATAACTAGCTTCCAGAAAGCCATAGAAATCTATTATCTTAATAGGCTTCGTTTTTATCCTAAATAATATTATAGTCTTCTTACTAAGAAAGAAAAGGAGGCTGGGCTGTAAGGAGTCAATTAGTCATCTTAACCACATTACTTAATTTTTAAAATTATTAAATCTTGAACAATGGTTAAAAATTAGGTATAAAATTAGGTTACATAGATAACTGTTCCTGAATTATATTTATAGTTATCTAACCCTAGCCTGAATTAATGATAAAGCAAGATAAGTGGCAAGTGACAGCATTTAATTTATGATAATTGTATTATAATAATTCATAACCATACTCAAACTTCTGCTTTTAAGCTGTTAGGCATGCAAAAACACTGTTATAATGCCAAATAAAATCAATACCAACTACTCAAGATTTATAGATGTGTTACAGATAACTTGGTATGAGAAAAGGTAGATTATACTTTCAAAATATAAACATGACTTTAATGTGACAAATTTTAAATAAATTATCATTAATAACTGAGTCTATTACTTCACTATTCTTGCTATTTTTGAACTTATTGAATTTCAACAACAAAAACAGGGCAAAAAGTAGAAGTACCTGATAAAAATGCAGACAGATAGGAATGTTTTTCCAGGAGAATAAATTCAAATTATTGAATAAATGACTCTTCATTGAATATTTTATTTATCTCTAAAAGGTATTCTGTTACATTCTATTACTGTTTTAGATGTCAATAGTTTTAAAATGTAAATATCGTTATATAGAGCCATCCTATTTCTAGGTATTTATTTTATTGGGTGTAAAGTATGGTATTTTATCATTATAACATGCATATACAGCATAAAAATAACAACAAGGTAGATGTTCAGCTATAGAGAATTAATAACTACTTTCTGGTGTAGTTATATAATAAACTTTATTCAGACTTTAAAGATGAGGTGGAAAAATAATTAAGTCTTTTTAAGCATTTATTATTAGTTTAAATGTATTTATCAAGTACTTCTGCTATAGAATATCTTCAGGAAAATCTTCTATAATGAAACTTAAAACACTCAATGTCTAACATTTAAATATAAGAGCATATAAACCTCTAAGTGGAGCTGCTAATGTGTGACCACTTCTCCAGCATGTGTCACTCCGATATACTGCGAAGGAAATAGTCATTGGTAAAGAGTTAGTAGTAAATACAAAAACCTCTGATTAAATGTAAATCGCTTATTTATATAATAACTGTAATAAGTCCAATGATGAAAAATATTAGTTACAGTATAAAAGATTTTAACAAGGAAACTAATGTATTTCGAGGCTGGCTAACATTTCAGCTGAGACCTGAAGAAGTGGTAAAAACTTGCCGGTTGAAATTTAAAAGGAAGAATAGTCCAGGTTAAGGAAGCACCATGTGGAAAGGCCTGAGTCATGGAGCCAGAGCGTTTGGTGACCAGGGTGTGAGCTCTGTGATCCAATTCTATAAAATTATACAGATAAATATTTGAGAGGATATTAGCACCCTGAGTGGTAGGCTTATTAACTTTTCTATACAGGTATTTGACTTGCATTTCAATGACTCTATATTGCTTTAGTAATGATAGAAAGCACTTTTGGGGTGTTAAGAAAAGGCATTCAACATTTATATGGAGTATATGTAGCCCCTATATGCTCTCATGGCCTTGTGCTTCTTTCGGGGATAACATTTATCAACCATGTTAAGATGAACATTGTAGTCACGTGTTACCAAGAGGAGACTGTGAGGTCCTTGAGGACAGGAACCATGTACTCACCTGTAGAACTGCCATACTCCCTGTAACTTACACCATCATTTTTTGTACTTATCTCTGGGCTCAGATTTCCAAGGTTGAATCCCGGGTCTATGATTTACTAGCTACATGTATTTGCATAGATTACACAATCTCTATAAGGCCTTGTTTCCTCCTATGTAAAATGGAGATAATATTAAAACCTATAGTGTAGATATGTTATGTGTGTTAAATAAGATGAGGCAAATAAAGTGCTTAGCAGAATGACTGACATATATTAAATGGTCAATAAATATTTTCAACCATTGTAACTGGTTACCATCATCAATCTATAATTTAAAAAATTATCATCCGTCTCTAAGAGGATACACAGAATTTCTACTACTATTGCTACTAAGCCACTAAAGTTTTATGGTCATAATTCTTTTGTTAGATTTCTATATTTGTGTTGCAGGAAGTAAGGGATCCCGAATGGAGGGACCGGCTGAAGCCACGGCAGAAGAACATAAATTGTGATGATTTCATGGACATTTGTTAGTTCCCCAAATTAATACTTTTATAATTTCTTATGCCTGTCTTTACTGCAGTCTCTGAACATAAATTGTGAAGATTTCATGGACACTTTTCACTTCCCCAATCAATACTCTTGTGATTTCCTATGCCTGTCTTTACTTTAATCTCTTAATCCTGTCGTCTTCGTAAGCTGAGGATAAATGTCGCCTCAGGACCCTGTGATGATTGTGTTAACTGCACAGATTTTTTTGTAGAGCATTTGTATTTGAACAATATGAAATCTGGGCACCTTAAGAACAGGATAACAGCGATTTTCAGGGAACAAGGGAGATAACCTTAAAGTCTGGCTGCCTGTGGGCCAGAGAACTTTGTTTGCTTCTCTTCTTTCAAAAGCAAATAGGAGAAATATCATTGAGTTATTTTTCTCAGCAAGGAAAATTCCTGAGAAAGAGAATGCTTTCCTAAGGGGAGGTCTCTGAAATGGCCGCTCTGGGAATGTCTGTCTTTTATGGCTGCAGATAAGGGATGAAATAAGCCCTGGTCTCCTGTAGCGCTCCCAGGCCTATTAGGATAAGAAAATTCTCTCCTAATAAATTTTGGTCAGATCAGTTGTCCTCAATGACAATGCAAGCCCAAAACTTCATTAGCAATTTTAATTTCCCCCTGATCCTATGATCTCGCTCTGCCTCCATTTGCCTTGTGATATTTTATTACCTTGTGAAGCATGTGATCTCTGTGACCCACACCCTATTCATACACTCCCTCCCCTTTTGAAAACCACTAATAAAATATTGCTGGTTTTGTGTCTTGTGGGACATCATGGAACCTGCCAACATGTGATGTCTCCCCCCGACACCCAGCTTTAATATTTCTCTCTTTTGTAGTCTTTTCCTTTATTTCTCAGACCAGCTGACACTGAGGGAAAATAGAAAAGGGCTGAATCTCCCGTGATATATTTATTTACAAAGCTGAGCACATATTCTCCACCAAGGAACTTCAAATTTAGTAGATTATAATCATTCTAGAATTGTTACAGCATAGAGAAAATGGGGCTAGGAAAGAGGAGATAATAAAGGGGGTAATAAAGAGTGGTATGAAGAAAACAAAACATTCTATGCATCAAATTCTGTACTCTCTACTGTCAGGCCTCTGAGCCCAAGCCAAGCCATCGCATCCCCTATGACTTGCTCATATATGCCCAGATGGCCTGAAGTAACTGAAGAATCACAAAAGAAGTGCAAATGCCCCACCTCACCTTAACTGATGACATTCCACCACAAAAGAAGTGAAAATGGTCAGTCCTTGCCTTAAGCGATGATATTATCTTGTGAAATTCCTTTTCCTGGCTCATCCTGGCTCAAAAAACTCCCCCACTGAGCACCTTGTGACCCCCACTCCTGCCCGCCAGAGAACAAGCCCCCTTTGACTGTAATTTTCCTTTACCTACCCAAATCCTATAAAACGGCCCCACCCTTATCTCCCTTCCCTGATTCTCTTTTCAGACTCAGCCCGCCTGCACCCAAGTGAAATAAACAGCCATGTTGCTTACACAAAACCTGTTTGGTGGTCTCTTCACACAGAGGCCCATGACATTTTGGTGCCATGACTCGGATCGGGGACTTCTCTTGGGAGATCAATCCCCTGTCCTCCTGCTCTTTGCTCTGTGGGAAAGATCTACCTATGACCTCTGGTCCTCAGACAAACCAGCCCAAGGAACATCTCACCAGTTTTAAATCGGGTAAGCGGCCCCTTTTTACGGTCTTCTCCAACCTCGCTCACTATCCCTCAACCTCTTTCTCCTTTCAATCTTGGCGCCACCCTTCAATCTCTCCATACTCTTAATTTCTATTCCTTTCATTTTCTGGTAGAGACAAAGGAGACACGTTTTATCAGAGGACCCAAAACGCCGGCGCCCGTCACCGACTGTGGAAGGCAGCCTTCCCTTGGTGTTTAATCATTGCAGGGACGCCTCTCTGATTACTCACCCACGTTTCAGAGGTGTCTGACCACGCTGCAGGGATACCTGCCTTGGTCCTTCACCCTTAGTGGCAAGCCCCACTTTTCTGGGGGAGGAGCAAGCACCGGACCCCTTCTCTCCGTGTCTCTACCCCTTCTCTGCTTTTCTGGGGGAGGGGCAAGAACACCGACCTCTTATATTTGCAACCCCTCTTATTTTTGTGCCCTGATCTCTTATTTTTGTGCCCCCTCTTATTTATGCACCCTGATCTCTTATTTTTGTGCCCCAATACCTTATTTCTGCTCCTCGACCCCTTTCCTGCTTTTCTGGAGGGAAAGAACCCCCAAACTCCTTCTCTCTGTGTCTCTACTCTCTCTTTTCTCTGGGCTTGCCTCCTTCACCATGGGCAACCTTCCACCCTCCATTCTTCCTTCTTCTCTGTAGCCTGTGTTCTCAAGAACTTAAAATCTCTTCACACCTGATCTAATAAATGCCTTATTTTCTTCTACAATGCCGCTTGACCCCAATACAAACTCGACAGTAGTTCCAAATAGCCAGAAAACGGCACTTTTGATTTCTCCATCCTACAAGATCTAAATAATTCTTGTCGTAAAATAGGCAAACGATCCGAGGTCTCTGACGTCCAGGCATTCTTTTACACATTGGTCTCTCCCTAGTCCCTGTTTCCAATGCAACTCGTCCCAAATCTTCCTCCTTTCCCTCCCGCCTGTCCCCTCAGTCCCAACCCCAAGCCTCGCTGAGTCTTTCTAATCTTCCTTTTCTACAGACCCATCGGGCCTCTCCCCTCCTCGCCAGGCCAAACTAGGTCCCAATTTTTCCTCAGCCTCTGCTCCCCCACCCTATAATCCTTTTATCATCTCCCCTCCTCACACCCAGTCTGGCTTACAGTTTCATTCTGCGATTAGCCCTCCCCCACCTGTCCAGCAATTTCCTCTTAAAAAAGTGGCTAGATCTAAAGGCATTGTCACGGTTAATGTTCCTTTTTCTTTATCTGACCTCTCCCAAATTAGTTAGCGTTTAGGCTCTTTTTTATCAAATATGAAAAACCTAGCCCAATTCGTGGCCTGTTTAGCAGCAACCCTAAGACGCTTTTCAGCCCCAGACCCTGAAAGGTCAGAAGGCCGTCTTATTCTTAATATGTATTTTATTTTATTACCCAATCTGCTCCCAACATTAAATAAAGCTCCAAAAATTAAATTCCGGCCCTCAAACCCCACAACAGGACTTCATGAACCTCGCCTTCAAGTTGTACAATAATAGAGTAGAGGCAGCCAAGTAGCAACTTATTTCTGAGTGGCAATTCCTTGCCTCCACTGTGAGACAAACCCTAGCCACATCTCCAGCACACAACTCCAAACGCCTGAACCGCAGCTGCCAGGGGTTCCTCCAGAACCTCCTCCCGCCAGGGGCTTGCTACAAGTGTTGGAAATCTGGCCACTGGGCCAAGGAATGCCTTCAGCCCAGGATTCCTCCTAAGCCATGTCCCATCTGTGTGGGACCCCACTGGAAATCGGACTGTCAAATTCTCCTGGCAGCCACTCCCAGAGCCCCTGGAGCTCTGGCCCAAGGCTCTCTGACTGACTCCTTTCCAGACCTTCTCGGTTTAACGGCTGAAGATCGACGCTGCCCCATGGCCTCGGACGCCTCCTGGACCATCACAGATGCTTTGGGTAACTCTTACAGTGGAGGGTAGGTCTGTCCCCTTCTTAATCAATACGGAGGCCACCCACTCCACATTACCTTCTTCTCAAGGGCCTGTTTCCCTTGCCTACATAACTGTTGTGGGTATTGACGGCCAGGCTTCTAAACCTCTTAAAACTCCCCAACTCTGGTGCCAACTTGGATAACACTCCTTTATGCACTCTTTTTTAGTTATCCCCACCTGCCCAGTTCCCTTATTAGGCCGAGATATTTTACCCAAATTATCTGCTTCCCTGACTATTCCTGGACTGCAGCCACATCTCATTGCCACCCCTCTCCCCAACCCTAAACCTCCTTTGCGTCTTCCCCTCCTATCCCCCCACCTTAACCCACAAGTATAGGATACCTCTCCTTGGTGACTGATCAGTCACCCCTTACCATCTCATTAAACCCAATCACCCTTACCCCACTCAATGCCAATATCCCATCCCGCAACATGCTTGAAAAGGACTAAAGCCTGTTATCACTTTCCTGCTACAGCATCGCCTTTTAAAGCCTGTAAACTCCCTTTACAATTCCCCCATTTTACCTGTCCTAAAACCAGACAAGGCTTACAGGTTAGTTCAAGATCTGTACCTTATCAACCAAATTGTCTTGCCTATCCACCCCGTAGTGCCAAAGCCATATACTCTCCTATCCTCAATACCTCCCTCCACAACCCAGTATTCTGTTCTGGATCTCAAACATACTTTCGTTTCTATTCCTTTACACCCTTCATCCCAGCCTCTCTTCGCTCTTTCACTTAGACTGACCGTGACACCCATCAGGCTCAGCAAATTATTTAGGCTGTACTGCTGCAAGGCCTCACGGACAGCCTCCATTACTTCAGTCAAGCCCAAATTTCTTCCTCATCTGTTACCTATCTCGGCATAATTCTCATAAATACACACTTACTCTCCCTGCTGATCGTGTCTGGCTAGTCTCCCAAACCCCAATCCCTTCTACAAAACAACTCCTTTCCTTCCTAGGCATGGTTAGTGCGGAGAGAACTCTCACACAAGAGCCGGGACCGCGTCCTATAGCCTTTCTGTCCAAACGACCTTACTGTTTTAGCCTAGTCCTCATGTCTGCATGCAGCGGCTGCCACTGCTTTAATACTGTTAGAGGCCCTAAAAATCACAAACTATGCTCAACTCTCTACGGTTCTCATAACTTCCAAAATCTATTTTCTTCCCCCAACCTTTGCTTAGGACAATGCTTATGCTGATAAGGCAGCTAAAAAACAGCTAACTTCTATCCCTCAGGGCAGTTTTCCTCCTTCACATCGGCCACTCCCACCTACTCCCCCGCTGAAACTTCCACCTATCAATCTCTTCCCACACAAGGCAAATGGTTCTTAGACCAAGGAAAATACCTCCTTCCAGCCTCACAGGCCCATTCTATTCTGTTGTCATTTCATAACCTCTTCCACAAAGGTTACAAGCCGCTAGCCTGTCTCTTAGAACCTCTCATTTCCTTTCCGTCATGGAAATCTATCCTCAAGGAGATCACTTCTCAGTGTTCCATCTGCTATTCTACTGCCCCTCAGGGATTGTTCAGGGCCCCTCCCTTTCCTACACATCAAGCTCAAGGATTTGACCCTGCCCAGGACTGGCAAATTGACTTTACTCACATGCTCCAAGTCAGAAAACTGAAATATCTCTTAGTCTGGGTAGACACTGTCACTGAATGGGTAGAGGCCTTTCCCACAGGGTCGGAGAAGGCCACCGTGGTCATTTCAGACATAATTCCTCGGTTTGACCTTCCTACCTCTATACAGTCTGATAATGGACCAGCCTTTAATAGTCAAATCACCCAAGCAGTTTCTCAGGCTCTTGGTATTCAGTGAAACCTTTATATCCTTTACCGTACTCAATCTTCAGGAAAGGTAGAACAGACTAATAGTCTTTTTAAAACACACCTCACCAAGCTCAGTCACCAACATAAAAAGGACTAGACGATACTTTTACCACTTTCCTTTCTCAGAATTCAGACTTGTCCTCGGAATGCTACAGGTTCCAGCCCATTTGAGCTCCTGTGTGGGCACTCCTTTTTATTAGGTCCCAGTCTCATTCCAGACACCAGACAAACTTAGACTGTACCCCAAAAAACTTTCATCCCTACTGTCTTCTGTCTAGTCATACTCCTATTCACTGTTCTCAATTACTCATAAATGCCCTGCTCATGTTTACACTGCCGGTTTACACTGTTTTTTCAAGCCATCACAGCTGATATCTCCTAGTGCTACCCCAAACTGCCACTCTAAATTCCCTCTTAAAGTAAATAAATAGTCTTTGCTGGCAAGCCTATGCTGAACCTCCTTGGGCACTCTCTAATTAGATGTCCTAGGTCCTCCCAATTCTTAGTCCTTCAATACCTGTTTTTTCTCCTTCTCTTACCTTGTATCTTCTGTTTAGTTTCTCAATTCATCCAAAACTGTATCCAGGCCATCACCAATCGTTCTATATGACAAATGTTTCTTCTAACGACCCCACAATATCACCCCTTACAAACAAAATCTTCCTTCAGCTTAATCTCTCCCACTCTAGGTTCCCACGCCACCCCTAATCTCGCTTGAAGCAGCCCTGAGAAACATCGCCCATTCTCTCTCCATACCACCCCCCAAAAATTTTCGCAGCCCCAACACTTCAACACTATTTTGTTTTATTTTTCTTATTAAGATAAGAAGGCAGGAATGTCAGGCCTCTCAGCCTAAGCCAAGCCATCGCATCCCCTGTGACTTGCTCATATATGCCCAGATGGCTTGAAGTAACTGAAGAATCACAAAAGAAGTGCAAATGCCCTGCCTCTCCTTAACTGATGACATTCCACCACAAAAGAAGTGAAAATGGCCAGTCCTTGCCTTAAGCGATGATATTATCTTGTGAAATTCCTTTTCCTGGCTCATCCTGGCTCAAAAACTCCCCCACTGAGCACCTTGTGACCCCCACTCCTGCCCGCCAGAGAACAACCCCCCTTTGACTATAATTTTTCTTTACCCACCCAAATCCTATAAAACAACTCCGCCCTTATCTCCCTTCACGGACTCTCTTTTCGGACTCAGCCCGCCTGTACCCAGGTGAAATAAACAGCCATGTTGCTCACACAAAGCCTGTTTGGTGGTCTCTTCACACGGACGTGCATGACATCTACCTTACTTAGCTTTTATTTATTTAAATTATAAACGCTGTGTTTGGAAAATGTAAAAATTTCAAATATATAAATAGGAAAAATCAAATTATCTTTACTTGTAAGTCAAGTTTCTCACAATATTTTAGTATACTCCATTCCAATCTTTTGTTGAATAAAAGAATAAGAGCATAAGTGAAAGATAAGTTTGGTAGAAATTTATGAAGCCTCAATCTCTCTTCAGAATCCTAATTTATAAAAAGAAAAATTAGAGATAATAGTACACACTATTCAAGAATTATTTAGTACTTTAAAAACATAAAAAGTTGTAACGAAAATGTACACAATCTGAATGGATAATTAACAAGAAAACACATTTCAGTGGAAGACAAAATTACTACAAATTATGCTTCTTCACTAGTTATGAAAAAATTTAAATGTTATAAATTTGACTATTGTGAAAGATATATTTTAATAAGTTTCTGAATTGTCAAATGACTGTTAGTACTGGTGATATAGAGAGTAAACAGTAAACATATGTTGATTGGATGAGTGAGCAAATGACGGGAATGTAAATTGGCAGTAATTTTTAGAAAAAAAATTTGGCAATAACTTTCAAGAACTGAGCATTCTTCAGACCGTTGGACCCAGCAATTTACTATTGTATTTACATTTCAATTTAGGAATGATGTACACACAAACACACACAGAAAATCACATCTATTATAAATGTACAAATCATTGAATTATCATTGAACACACTTGTGTAACTACTTCCCAGATCAAGAAATGAAACATCACGAACATCTTGGAATCCTTATTCATGCTCTTTACGGTCGCAGCCTGATCACTCTTCCCAAGTGTAAACATCATTCTTACACCAGTGGCCAAAAAATCATCTCAGATGGTCACAGAGTTAGTAAGTGCTAAAAGCTGAAATTTGTCTATGGCTGAAATCCATATTCTTTCCATGATGTCATCCTCCTTTAGGTGTGTTGGGGCTCTTTAATGTGCAAAATTGTATCACAATAGAATATGTAAAACGTGCTTGATATTGTAAGTAAATAATTGGTATCTGGAATTGGGTTTTTGATATTGTTCAGTGAATGAATACATGGATCACAAGTCAATAAATATTGAGCATCTCCTAATCAGACATGAGTTCAGACACAGATGGTGAAGGAAAGAGGCAAGGCATCACCCTCAGAAAACTTGCATTTTACTAGGCGCAGGAAGAAAATGAACACATAGTAAATAAAAGGTAACATCAGTGTTTGCTGAAAGTCTATACAGGAAGCAAACATGGTTACGTGATGGGAAGTAATGAAGAGAATTACTGGAGACAGGGGTGGTAAACAGGCTATTCAGACGAAGGTGCTAAGTCAGAAAAAGCCTCTGTGTTTTCTTTTACAGAACAGAGCTGTGCACCTGGAGCCCAGCAAGCAAAAAACAGAAGATGCAGGAGGGTCAGGGCGACTGGAACTGGCCATGCAAAGACAACACTTGGAGAGTTGCCTGGATTTAATTCTATGGTTTTATTTAGCAATGCATACTCTGATATTTGCCTTTAGAAGATCACTCTTTCTGCTATGTAAAGATCGGACCATAGCCAATTGAGAATGAAAGCAAGAAACCCAGGGAGGAGGATGTTACTGTGGCCTAGGCAAAACATGTAGTGACTAGACATGAGAAGGGTGGTCCTGGAGGTGGTAAGTTCAGTGTGGAAGATAGGGCTAACAGCCTGGCTGATGGTTTGGGAGGAATTAAGGATGCTTTCAGGGGTCTGGGCTAGAGCAAGTGTATGCATCCCTCTCTGGGCAACATTGTCATCTAGGGAAATTTACATGATCGTGAGAAGTGCCACAAAAGATAAAAGCTACAATCTTCAAATAAAAGCTATAATTCTATTTTTTAAACATTAGGCAGTCATTGAGCTTTTTCCATGGACAGCATGACTCATACTCATATTAATGCTGATGTGCATTTTTAAGTGAAAGAGTTTAAAAACAGCATGGAGAGTGCCTCACAGGTGTGAATGCCACTCAATGTGTGTGTGTGAGAGAGTGAAATAGAGATGTTGTAAAGGCTGTGTGTTTGGGGACAAGGCAAGGTTGCTAGAAGCAGCTGGCCTAGAAATATCAACAGTGATTTCAGGGATTTGGAAGTTTGGGCCTAATTCAAAAACAGGTTTTTGGATGAAATTATGTATGAATTGATTTACAGTGAAGCAAAAGCATAATTTAGTTTCACCACAGTATGACTAATGTTTGAGGTCTTATTCTAAATTTAAGAATAATAGTTTTGGTCTAGAATCTAAACTACAGTTTGATGAAAGTTTTCATTTATATAAAAATTGAGGAGTGAGATTGTAGACTACCCTTTGTGATTATTTTAACTTTTCTCAAGATGTTGCCATTTCAAAAGGTCGTTGAAAACAGCACGAACAGGAAAATAGCTTAAGGACACCGGTACCTGATACAGTCAAAGATCAGGGTATTTTTAAAACTGCAATAAATGTTGAGGAAGTAGATAAAGTTTATTTTCAGTAGTACTCAGATCTGACACCAAATAATAATATTTTCTAGAAAATAATTCAAACAAAGGATTTACTGAGAAAAAAACCTAATACCAAATTTGATTCAATTTAGCCATAAGAACTATTTTAAACATAATTTAGTCCAAGACACTTTTCACAAATGTAGAGTTACAGTAAGATTCTATTTTTCAGAATAAGTTATTAATCTTGCTGAAAGTAAATAGTTGCAGCAGGATATTCTCTTAGACTACTTGAGTCCCTCTTTATTACCAAGACATCAAAATTATTGTCTGACTTTATCAATCCAGCAAAACAATCAGTTTCTCCTAAATTTTTCAAACTTTTCACTAAGTCAAATTGACCTTTTAGTTCACTAAAACATTCACTCTTTCTTGCCCTGAGAAAGTCACAGACCAAATTTAGCCACAGATAGTATCTCAAATGACTGACAAGTCTTTGCCCCTCCTCATTTAATAAATTCAATGGAATTAAAAACAAAACAAAACAAACAAAACCAAAAAACAAAAACAAACTAAATTGCAAATGCTATTGCATTGCAGAAAACATGAGTATCCTGCAAGAAGTCAAATAGAAATCCTTTGAAAATGACTAATCAAAAAAAAAAAAAAAAAAAAACCGTGTCAGAGGATCTGCACAAGGTTCCTAAGAATGTTGATTTTCTTCTGCTAGTTTTGAGGTTAAGCCTCATCTGTCTAATGTGACAGAGAATGGCTACTAATTATCACAAACCCCACAGTGCTGGCGCTAAAAGCCAATTTAATTAGCATTTTTATCTGCCCACTTGGACCTTTATTATTCTAGAAAAAGATTTGAAGCAGCAGTGAATTCTAGAAGCTTGAAAAGAAATGCTTTTATTCATTCTGCATATCAGTAAATCGTTCTTCTAGCTTTTGGTTTATATCTTCTAAATGTATATCCAACATCCAACATAGTAATTTATTCAAAATAAAGATTTATTTTTGTTTCTTTGGTTTTATTTCATTTTTATTTTTTTTAAATACAGAAGACCAGGTAAAATAAAACCGTATAAAAACCTAGATTCACTTTAGGCATGTTTTAGGCAAATGTCAAGAATTAGCTTAATAGAGAAACAAAGAATTTGTCCTGAAAGATAGGTCATGGATTCTAAGTAGAACCTTTTGTGGTGTTATTTCAGGTGGGACAAGAAAGCATCATCTGGTGGTTTTCTTCCCGTATAACTACAGTCCCATCAGTGACTGTCCATAATCAGCACCAAGGAAGGAATTGCTTCTCTGGATTATTTTCAAATAAAATGACTTCTGTTCTATTTTCTCTGCCAATACCCTCTCTTTGATTTCACTCACTCCTTTGCGCTAGCTATCATTTCCATATAAAAGGCTGTTAATAAGCAATTTTAGGTTTAGTGTTTCACACACATTACCAATTCTATAGACACAACTACCTAAAAGGCTTAATATAAAATTTTACTAAAACTCAGCATGTATTATTTTGAACTCATTTCCCCAAAGTGAATTTCTTTATCATCTACCTCATTCTGGCAGACCATCATTTTTTTGGGAACCTAAGCTTGATACAGAAATGTGATCTTTCTTTTCTCTTTTTAAAAAATGTATAAAAGTGCTTATTTTCCATTACAATTAACTGAATGGTTGCCCCACCTCCAAGTTCACAGGTTGATAGCCTAATGTCCTAGGTTGTCATATTAGGAGGTGAGGCCTTTGGAAGGTGATTAAGAGATTAGGTGCTTAGTGCCCTTAGAAAAGAGGCCTCAAAGAGATTCATCACCCTTCTTTGAAATTACAGTGAGAAAAAGCATTTTCATCAGGCCCTTAATGTGCTACCACCATGATCTAGGACTTGCCTGCCTTCAGAAGGGTGAGATATACATTTCTATTGTTTATGAGCCGCCCATTCCATGATATTCTTTTAATATAACCATGAACAAACAAACTCAGCCAATCTTCTAGGAAAGGTATTTATTCCCTTTTTTGAAAATCATTTTTACCATTCCATGCTTGAACCATGAGGTTCCAACCACAGGCTTCTGTTCCCTCAGCCTATGTGAGTTGAGCGCACTGGGTAGGGAAAAGTTTAGAGCTGCTCAGGTGGCTGCCAAACGGTGCAATACTCACCCTTCTACTCTCTTCTACATTCTTATCAATGAAATTACAGAAGACAAAGAAAATAAAGTCGTTTGGTGACTGCCTGACACAAAAACTAGAAGGGATAATCCACCTACTAAATAACAAGAGACAATGACCATGGAGTCAAGATTCAGAAAAAAACGAAATGATACATAATCTGAAAAACCATAATTTCAAAATGCAGATTTAAAAGGCTAATTGCATAAATATGGAACAAATTCACTTAATATAAATCTGGAGTAGTACTCCTTTATAGCTTAAAATGCTAATATATACATACTGAACAGAATGTTCGTATCAAGAGTGTTAGTTCCCATTAAGTTATGAATTAATTAGTTCACTCTGGAGAATTCCTGGAGCAACACCGTCCTTTTGAAGAATGTCTACAAATAAATGGCATCCAAAAGAAGATAAATTGAAAGCTCAGAGATTGGCAAGAGGGCATCATAGAGATTGGTCAAGCTAATTAGGCATGCTTATTCTGGAACCTAAGGATAATAAGGAAAAGGCCTGTCAGATAGTTTTTTGATATTTTTAAAGGGTGGCTGTATTTACATGGAGGTTAAGAACGAGGTAGATATTATAGGATAGCCTATTTTACCTCATTATTAGGCAGGTATTCTTAATATTTACACCTTTCAAACATGAAATGGGCTGCTTTACCTTGAATAAACTTTTTGAAAAGGAAGTTTGAGGCTGACAATTACATATAAGAAATGCTATAGATATGGATCTTCAAATAGTCTTGTTTCTAAGGTCCCTATATATTCATCAGATTTTTCTGAAGCATAAGTAGGAATCATTCTAATCTTCTCCATTATTCTACTTTTAGTTAATCCGTAGCTGGAACATCTATTACTCTGAGTCTATAATTAGCCCAATTATTTCATTAATGTTATTTGCCATGAAGATATTTTTTGCAGTATAGGAAAGTATAGAAAGCAGAGGAAAAAGTTATGAGTCCTTCGTATTTGTGCTTCACAGAGATGATAGTGTCGATTATGAAATCTCCATGCAATTTTATTTAATAGTTAGGGCACTGCAAAATGGGTGCTAATCCCAAACATGTACCTCTTCATTTCTCCTTTGATGTTCAATTCTGTAAGAGCAAGTTGAGGGCTTCGCTACTCTACCTCTAAAATATTCTCACTCATCTACTACAATAAAACCTCGTATCTATGAAGCACAGCCAAAATTATAAAGAACAGCACATCCTGTATTAAATTTTTTTGGACTTGAAGGGGTGGCTTGCCCCTCCACACCTGTGGGTGCTTCTCGTTAGGTGGGACGAAAGACTTGAGAAAAGGAAATAATACACAGAGACAAAGTATAGAGAAAGAAAAGCGGGGCCCAGGGGGCCAGTGCTGTGTTTTCAGAGGACCCACACTGGCACCAGCCTCTGAGTTCCCTTAGTATTTATTGATAATTATCTTTACCATCTAAAAAATAAGGGAGTAGCTAGAAAATAGGATCATTGTAGGGAGGAAATCAGCAGTAAGACATAAGAACAAAAATCCCTGTAACCATGAATAAGTTAAAAGGAAAATGCTGTGCCTTGAGATGCATATGCGAACATCTCCATAAACCTTTTAGCAGTATTGCTCCAGCAAGCCCCACCTTATTCCTAAAGGCGGTCTTCTCCTTACTCAGTAAACAAAGCACACAATGGGTTTTACCCGGAGATGTACCATTGCCCAGGGAGGGGCAGGAGACAAATGTTTTTCTCTTTCTTGAGATTTAAGAGAATGGTGATGACCTTTAACCACAAGCAGCCTTTAGGCACTTGTTTAACAAATCACATTCTGCACAGCCCAAAATCCTTTTAACCTTAAGTCACCACAGCACATGTCTCTTGCAAGGACAAAGTTGGGGATAGGGTCACAGATTAACAGCATTTCAAATACAGAACTAAATGGAGTCTCTTATGTCTACTTCCTTCTATATAGACACAGTAACAGGCTGATCTCTTTCTTTTCCCCACAGGACTTTATAGCAAGAATATATTTTAAAAATCTTTCTATCTCTTACCTTTCACTTTGCTGCTAAATGTCACCAATGTTGATAAGGCCAGCTGCTGCTTGCAGAATTGCTTCTCCCTTTGCACTAAAGAACAACAGTGTAGAAGGTTATCTTATCTAAACCATTTCGTGGGCAGTAGGGTTATAAAAACAATACAACTTTTAATGGATTTTAAATATTTATATGGATATGGTATAGGGCTTTTTAAAAAGCTGTTCATAGTGAGTGTCTCTAGCTACATGTCATTTTATAAATATCTGGTGACTGAATCTATAAGAAAACTGAGATTTTTTGCTTATTATTTAATGTTGAGTATCTATATTACATCAAAACTATACATAAGTCCACAAATATTCTACTGTTTAGATTAGTTTTTTTTTAAATTTCTAGAAAAAAGATTTTTAAATACATGCATACACATACATATGCATAGCCATGATGTCTTAATCTGGTCTCTATTATAGAAGTTAAGCTATTGTTGTATGCAGTTTTAATTTTTATATTCATTAAGTATGTATATTATGAACACTTTCTGTAATGAGAATAAATAGAGGCTCTCTAGAGCCTACTGTAACAAGGGAGACATTCTTATCACTTGCATTTGACAGAGACTCAAGGAAGTCAGTGTAATGGGAAAGATTCATGGTAAATAGAGGAAAGACTTCAGTTAAAGCCTAATTGGAGATTGTTGACAAGAAGCTGGGGCCAGGCTAACTTAAACCGGGGCATTCTATGTGATTGGTTTGGGGAATATATTTGGCTTTCTCTAGTTGATGCTTAGAAGCCAGGAGACAAAATATGCAAGCTGGCGGGCACTGAACAAATGCTAACTGTTTGGGGCTGATGTATGCAGAGGTGATATTTCAGCTTCCAGTTCTGGTTGCTGCAAAGGTTGTGTATCAGAACGGGTTCTGTTTTCATATATGATCCGGTTGTTGTCCATTTGTACAATAAGCCTGTCAATATTATATCTAAAATAATAAAACTGTCTTAGTTGATATTATTTTGCCTACTAGTCACCCTAAAAATATATCTCTATATTGTTGGGAGACAATTCTCCATGGATCTTACTGCATATATTTTGCTCCAGACTACTTTTCAAGGATTTTTGTACAGGGAATAGCTTTGGGAGATAGAGATAGTGGCTCCTTCTTGAGAAAAATGCAGGTGTGTTTATTGCACAGTATAACAAAGATAATGTGTCCCTCTAGGGAAAAGCTTCGGCAGACTTGCCTTATGAAACATTCCAGTAGCCTAAGCTTAAGTTTATATCAGCTATGATGCAAAATGACTGTGTAAGCAATGTCCATCTGTGTTATTCCATATTCCCTTCTCAGACATAGAGGCAAAGGAAACTAAAACAACAGCGAGCATACACTCTTTTGCTGTTCTGTAAAAGAAAGTCCTTTGTCTCTGACCCAGGAATATCATGTTTTCTACCAACATCCATGAAACTGTGGCAGCTAACTCAGCTGAAATATAGGGTAAAACACTACGTAATTCAGCTCTTGACAAGTACTAAATATTAATGCCTAAATAATCAATTATATAAGTGAATACTATCTGTTTCTCCCTCTGATTTAGAAATATAACCAGGATTACAAAACGAATGCAGAAAAATGTAAAAGACACCTTGGAAAAATCTCATGCAAATTAGTTTAGATTGTTTTCAGTAAATGGAAATTAATTGTGTGCTTAAGGACAGGTGGGCTAATAAAGTAAGGCTTCTGTTTCTGTTTGTCAGAACAGACATGATACTGTTCCCCAGGTGGTTAATATTTTAATAGGGTCAATCATCAAAACTGTGTAAAAATAACAAAAGATTACAGACAGTGCTCAGATTTAATTTGTGTTTAATACTTCATCTTTCTACAACTCTCATAAAATTAATAGCAGCAAAAGTACCAAACTTCTCTACTTTATGATAAAATATAAGTGTACCCGGCAGATCTAAATCAAATACTTATAAACTACCAACATTTTAATCTCAATGAAAACGGATCTAACTAGAAGAAATGTATATGCTTAAAATACATCTAAATAATTACCCATGGATTGAAAAACACAGATATATTTTTCAAAATGTGCTTTATTGAGTAAGATAGCTTTTAAGTCTCTGCAATACAATTGGAACACTTATGAGTAAACAGCATTTTGCAGAGTGCTATTATGTATGATAATGCATCCTTCTGTAAGTCAGGTTCAGGCTATTATTAATAGGGGTGCTCATTAGTCTCATATTTTGTGGTCCAAGAATTTTAAATAAATTATTCTAGTTTTTATCCATAGTAAAGCATGGGACTACATATATTACATACTTTTGAAAGGAGGACTCAGGCCTTGAATTAGAATAATCAGCTTCAAGAATTTACCAAGTGACAATAAGCCACAGAGGCAAGGACATTTCTAAATCTGCCAGAGCACTACGTTTTCTTTTTAAGAAGAGAGGCCAATACATTTTAATCTTCAAGGCAAGCTAGTTTTGGAAATAAAAACTAGATATATGAGAAAAGAATAAATTACCTTGAAAATAGTCATTGCCTATGATTTTGTCTTCTTTAGAGAGTGAAATATGTTGTCTGTGCAATAGGGATTATAATGTTTATCTTCAGGAATTGGGAATAATTTCAGACCCATCTAACCACTGAAAGTGTAATGGACAACAATTACATATCCAAAGGGGAGGTTTCTAAATATATTGGCATCTAAATATTTCCTCTATCTAACTAAGGGGACATGGGTGTGACCTTAAAACTCTATCATACTCATATTTAAATGTATGAATTAAGAATTGTGCTGTTTATGGCATTTTTGATTCAGTTTAATGGAATCTAGAATGAGCAACCAAAACAGATGGAAAATGAAATTTCTGATGTTGCTTACAGGATAATTATAATGGCTTGACCTAAAATACCAATTGCAGTTATTCATCGTGAATACTTTTAATATAAATTTGGATGAGTTATCCATATCCAATAGTTTGATGAAATACTTCGGGCACATCCAGCAGTTCTTGTTCTATTGTATGCTCATATCACTACCTTCAGATTTGTTGTTTAGTCTCCTGAGTGGCAGAGTGAACAACTCTTTGTAGAACCACTTTTTAAGCAAGGTAACCTAATAATATGTCATTTGGGTCTATTATATTACTATGAATTCGTCTTCCAGAATCTGAAAAAATCTACAAAAATGATATAAATATTTTTCTCAACCTGAAAAAGTGAGGACCAGATCCAAGGTGATCCCACATAATTCCTGGTGGGAGATGCTAGCTGAACAGCTCATCTGTTCCAGGTTACTGACTTAATGGGCTTTCAGATGAAGTTGTTTATAGAAAATAGTCAATACTTTATTTTGAAACCCTGAAGAGGAAGTGGTGGTTATGAAAAAAATACTAGCTAAGAAGATATTCCCTCTATCTGAGTAGGAGTGACTGTAAACCCAAAACAAACACGTTTAAAGGAGATTAATAACTTTGAAATTGAACTCCAGCTCCTATTTAAAGAGGTGATGTGATTGACAAATTCAAATAAGAAAGAAAAGGACAGGCTTGGTAGCAAATTCAATAACACAGTAATATGCAATACAGAGAGAGGTCACACCCTGAAGAAACTCTCCGAGAGGTGAGAAGTCCTAGATCATTGTTCAACTCCAGACAAAGATTAGAGGAAAGACCCTGCCATGTGGCTGAGCTCATGGCTGTTCAATCGCTGTCATATACACAGAAACATGGCCTGATGGTAGATTCCCTACCACTTCATTAAAGCAAATGGTTACCTTGAGGTGGCAATCTAAGTCTCAAGATTTTTGTTGTTTTGCAAACTTACATTTTAGTGTATTTTTTGTTTTCCAGTTCTTTAAACTAAAACATGAAGTTCATTTTAAATCACACTTGCTCCGGAAGGTCTACATCATCATAACAGGCAGTAAAAAGTCTGACATAGAACCTAGATGCTACAGGGGAATACGTTCTTGTAGGCAGATCCAGTATCTGTTAATATTTGTCAAGTAAGCAGGTAGGACATAGTCTAAAGCATGAAATTCAGGCAAGACTTTGATATCTTCAGATAATTTTAGCAAGGGTTATGTGAGAAAGTCATCAGACAGGTAAAAACTTAAAGTAGAATCTGGAAGAAGGAAATATTGGATGGTTGGGAAATGGTTGCCATTAAAAAAGCTAGTGCAGTTAATTATTAGGATAAATGTCACTGGAGCCCAGGTCCTATAATTCTAGCCTCCTGAGGGGCTGTCAGTAGCCATGTAGTATCCGCAACTTAAAAGAACTAAAATTTCAGGTAGATTCAAGACAAAGTTCATGCTCAAACACTGTTTATGAAACCCAGTCAAACCTTCCAGTATTTATTTCTACTTGTGGTGGAAACATTGAATAAAATATGGTCATACCTGTTCATATATCTGCTGCTTCATAACTTATTACTTCATTTTTCTGTTTGTTGACTACACTGGCTACCTCTCAACCTCTTGCTTTCTGCCCAGAGTGCAGTTTCTCTTGTCTATAAGAAAGGACCCTTGCCTTTATAAATTCCAGTTTTTAGCTTCTCAAGTGACCACATTTTATTTGGCAATCTGTTCTTTTTGTGTGCTGCCTGACTTACACTCTAGATTCATTAGTTTAGCCTTGTGATGACTGACCCTGAGCCCTAACATGTCAACATAACCCTACTTCTTTTTAGAGAAAACTTACTTTATTTGCTCTCCTGGATTACAAAGTAACCAGGGCTTATCTTCACACAACTCCTGCTCACTAAAAAACTAGTTCATACATAATACATATGACAGACACTAGGTTTTTAGACTTTGAATAGAAGCCTAAATATAAATGAGTTAGTTACCAAGGCACATATAAACAAATTTCACTGGCTCATAATCCCCATTGGTTTAACTTCATGATTCTGAATGCCTTATATTTTCTGTTCTCTGTATATTTTTCTGGGGGTCTCTTAAGGGATGACTTTAGGGTACTTAACTCTCAAGGATACCTACACTCATGCATCAGGTATTGAAGCTCTTCCCAAATAGTTCACTAAACTGGTCATATTGGGAGTATCCATTATATTGCTCCATTGTGCTATGAGGGATGATCACTTGCTTTGTTCAGTTGTTCTACATTTTATGGTGAGTATGGCAACTGTTCCACAAGTTTCCAGATATTCAAATAAGAATTTGGGAGGCAAAACATGAAACTGTAGTTTATGTAAAACAGATGATGTATTTTTCCCCACTAGGTTACAGAATTCTCAACAGGTTCTAAAGCAGGAGTTGTCATGTTCCAAGAGGGAGCAACACAGTTTTTCGTTTCTTGTTTGCTGTTTTCATTTTTTTATTTTTACAGTCTGTTCCTTTCCTGCTACTTGAAGGACTAGCCTGAGAACAAATTCAGTTTATAGGTACTGTGCTATGTCCAGGATTCCCAGTCCTTTCAGGATAACAAGAATTAGTTAGAAAAACTCAGTGTGCTGACTCCAAACTGTAGAATGTGTTCAATCAGGCAAATCCACGCATTTGCTACTCATGCTCTGCATCTCTTAACTGGTGACTTGAGACAGCAGGTACCGAATTTCTGGAATTTGGGTTGCATTGTCACAGAGAAAGGTTGCCATGCTGGTAGGCTGATGATTTGAGTAAATAGGCAGATATTTCTTGTATGTATCATATAAGGAGGTCCTCAGACATAGCTATACACCAGAATCACCCACATAATTAAACAGTGGAACAGGTTTATCTGGGAGCCAGAGTCTGATATGGCCAACATAAAGGGTCATATATATCAGTCACCATATATGTCACTGTAGTGACCTACAGAAAAGAGGCTATTTTGATCACTGGTGACATTTCTTGGTCTTTTCAGTTATGAATATTTATTATTGTCCAAATTTACTTTCAGTAAATACATTCTACATGCAAGAAAATTTTTTCTTATTGTTTTGAAAGACTGTAAGACTGCATTAGGCCTAAATTCAAGGAATTTATAGACTTGTTGGGGGAAAATATCCTTTATGTATACACAAGCAAATGGACCCCACCCAAGGCCTGTGTTCAGGTCAAGGGTGATGATTTAGATGAATATGGATTGAGGTCATCAGGGAAATAGAGAGGAGGTAAATGTTAGTTGGATGTTTGGATGTTTATTTATTCACAACTCAGAATTTGAAAACTTGTCAAAGCTGCTTCAAAGAAACAGTTTCAATAGCTTTTTTTTTTTTTTTTTTTAGACAGAGTCTCACTCTGTCACCAGGCTGGAGTACAGTGGCGTGATCTTGGCTCACTGCAACCTCTGCCTCTCGGATTCAAAGGAATCTCCTGCCTCAGCCTCCCAAGTAGCTGGGACTATAGGCACTCAACACCGTGGCCAGCTAATTTTTGTACTTTTAGTAGAGACGGGGGACGGGGTTTCTCCATGTTGGCCAGGATGGTCTCAATCTCTTGACCTCGTGATCCACCCGCCTCGGCCTCCCAAAGCACTGGGATTACAGACGTGAGACACCACACTTGGCCTCAATAACGTTAAATGGAAAATTTATGCCATTGTCCACTGTACGTCATTATCCTGCAAACATACTAGTTTCATGGTGGTCATCACTGGTTTTTAGTCAAAATTTTAATATTATTATCTTCATATGAAATAAATATTACTTTTTATCCTTCAGAAATGAAACAAGTTGCTTTTGTATATTTTATGTAAGAAGAAAATCAAAGGTTAATTTGTGGGGCAAAGGTTATTATAAATGTGTCTAAAAATTAGTATGATTTGCTGGGCCTGGTGGCTCATGCTTGTAATCCAAGCACTTTGGGAGGCTGAGGTGGGCAGATCACGAGGTCAGGAGACGAAGACCGTCCTGGCTAACACGGTGAAACCCCGTCTCTACTAAAAAATACAAAAAATTAGCCGGGGGTGGTGGCGGGCGCCTGTGGTCCCAGCTACTCGGGAGGCTGAGGTAGCAGAATGATGCAAACCTGGGAGGCAGAGCTTGCAATGCGCCGAGATCGTGCCACTGCATTCCAGCCTGGGCCTGGGCGACTAAGCGAGACTCCATCTCAAAAAAAAAAAAAAAAAAAAATTAGTACGATTACCACACAAGTAACATTACTTTGCAATGCATATCATACAATTTTGCATCATAAAATAACTATTAAAATCCCGTTATAATTTTGCATCCTGACCTAACGTTTTACATGCAGTTTAAAATTTTTAATATAAATTGAGAAATAGGTGTCATTCATCACAATTTTACAATTAAAGATATATCTTTTTATGTAACAAGTTTATGTTTACACAATGAGATCACAATTTTACAATTAAAGATTACAGTAAAAAATGATGCCAAGGGAATTTACATAATTTCTGCAAACTCACATAGCAAGCAAATAATAGTTTGAGAAGGGATTTACACTGAAATTTATTTAAGTTTTCACAGCACTTTGGGAGGCCGAGGCGGGGAGATCACAAGGTCAAGAGATCAAGACCATCCTGGCCAACATGGTAAAACCCTGTCTCTACTGAAAAATACAAAAATTAGCTGAGCATGGTGGCATCCACCTATAATCCCAGCTATTCGGTAGACTGAGGCAGGAGAATTGTTTGAACCCGGGAGGCAGAGGTTGCAGTGAGCTGAGATCATGCCACTGCACTCGGGCCTGGTTACAGAGTGAGACTCCATCTCAAAAAAAAAAAAAAAAAAAAAAAATTTATTTAAGTTCAAAGTTCATGCCTTTTCTAGGGTGCTACACTACTTCTCTGTAACATCTATTTTCTTACTAAGGATTTCATTTACTTTAGATAAAGGAAAAGAAAACAGAAGTGACTATAAACTTGTCAGAATTTTTCTCCATATTAGAAATTGTGTCATTTGAAATGTTTCCTGTGGGCATGATATCTGAATATCATGAGGACATGTTACTATTATGTAATACATATTTATAAATGTAAATTATGGAAATAAAAAGTGGACCTTGAAAATATAAGCATGATTTTGATAATTTATCATGAATATAGCATCTAGAAGGATGAAAACTTTAGAATATTAAATTGCATACATAATATAGTTTGATCTTACCATGTTAATAAAGTTAGTTCCTTTTGATGGGTTCAGAAGAAAATGTAAGTAGATAGGTGGCTTTGTGACACGGAGCACATCATAAGAATTTAACTGAATTTTTCAACTGATTTGACTGTGGAAATTCCTAGATCACTCAGTGAGAGACCCTCCCAATGGAGATTTCATAAACCCTCAATTAACCTTAATAAGAGACCAAGATTCTGAAGTTGCATGTGTAATGCATGTCTAGAATATATTCATTGGCTTGGCCCAGATAGCTACTTAGTACATATCTTTCACTTCTTCCTTAGTAACAAAACCCAGATTCCACTCTAGTTAGAAATTGGCATAGCTAAATAACTACATTTTTCAATCTCTCATGCAACCAGAGGTGGCTAATCAAAAACAAGTGAAAGTTGTTACATAGGATTTGAAGAAAGCTCATTTAGAAGCGAAAAGAGATCTGGCTTACACCCGCTCCCAAATTCCTGCTGCTTTTCTGAAACGCAGATATGATGACTAGAGTTCTATCAGCCATTTTGGACCTTGAGGTGATCCTATAGATGCAAGACCCACACAAAGAATGGTAAAATGAAAAAAATAGAAGCAATCTACATCCTTGACTGATGTCATTACATAACAATCAAAATAGCTATGGGATGCATATTTCTATTTTTTTTCTGTATGAAAGAGATAAGTAAATCTCTATCAATCATATTTAAGCCACAGATATTTCTGGCCTTTTTGTTACAGGGCAAATACAATTCTAAGGTGATTCCATTCTGTCCAGGGCTGACTGGTATTCAGTGAAAAATAGGTCATCTAAGCAGTAGCTATAACAGTATGCCTGGAAACTTGAGGTCTTCACCCTAAACTCTCATTTTTTCTTCTCTTTTGTCACAAACTTTTATTCCTGAAAGCTTGTATTATTATTTCCCAAATGAAACTACATTGTTTGAATAAGACAAATTGAGTTTAAGGTGATACTGAGAGTCAGCATGGTATAAGGGAAAGAGCTTAAAATTTAGAGTCAGTGAATTAAAATTGAGAATCTTAATTTCAAATTCAATTCTAAAACTTATCAGCCATGTATCTCATATACAAGTTACTTGATTTTCATAGTAGTAAAATTAAAATAATATGAGCCACCTCATAGAGTAGTGTTTAGCATAATACTGTACAGTGTCATGGTACTTAATAGTGTATAATACTATTTTTATTATTTAATTTGTGTGATAAAGTCTATACATATCATAGCAAGATATTGTTATGGCCTCAACAAAGTTCTCTAACATTATTGTTAATCTGACTATACCATTATTTCTATCACTCTTAAGCACTTATTGCCATTTATAGTTTTATGTGTGCTTAGATTTTCATAAAGATTCTAAATTCTTTATTACCCAATCATTACCAGAAGTCCGTTTAAACAGTGACTGGTCAAGGAATATTTGTGGTGGCTTTTGTAAATATATCTGTTTTTACAAATAGGAGAAAACCTATCAGGGAAGGGAAAGACATTGATTATAGCAATCAAAATGTACTTCCTTATTTACCACCAGAGTTCTCTAAGCAACAGGAAAGGCCATTTTTAATCATTTGTATCATTTGAATAGACCTTATCTTTTTACATTATACTTTATTCCAATTTTAATCCAAGTTATCTATGCCTTCTGCATTAATTTTTTGGACAATTTAGCAGATGTGTAGAGTCTGCTTGTACCCGTATTCTGGTAGATAATGAACATTCATATCACAGGTGTCATAGCTTCTTTCACAGATATTTTAAGGTGGGTTTTTGTATTAAATTAGAAAATGAAAAAATTCAACTTTATTTTGATTGTGTCATTAAATTTAAGCTTGATTATAATACACTAAACCAAATAAAAACTTTCCCTTCATCTTGTTATTCAATAATATGTGAAAATAAACCAATTATCCATGTCTAGCTAGTGCCATTATAATTTTAGCATGACTTCAAGATTTAGAAATATAATTATGTAATTAATTTTACATATCTACTAGTACACATTAGTCATCAACATGGAGTATTTCTAAAATAACATTCAAATTAATCTTTGAAATCAGAGATTATCTATAAAAGCTATTAATGAAAGTTGATATAATTAAATTCTAATTTTAAAACAAGTGTCAAATATAGAAAATTATCATATGTAATCAATGGTAGGCAAACGTAGTTAATCAATTACAAAGCTGAATGCTGATGGTAAAGAAGAGTATACTGGTGTCCCTTATCAACACATTGTGGCAAATTCAAGTTATACTTCATACTTAATGTTTCCTCTTATTGACTATAATCACATTAAAACAAGTAGAAAAAACATGGACTACTACGTAAATGGGAAATAAATTTAGATGCTTTATGAATAACTGATACTGATAAAGGATACTTGAAATTGCTATATTCATATATATGAAATTCACCTTAGTTCAACTAATATGCATGAAAATTATCCTATGTTCAAATATTATTTCAAGTCTTGATGATTTTAGTATTACTAGGTACACTCCCTACCTCAGGCGCTCATAGTTTAAGGAGGGATAATTGTAATGCAATGTAGTACCTGTGTTCTATGTATGTAAATGTGTATACACATATATGTTTATGCAACAGATACATAGATACAAACAATATTGAGTGCAAACTGATAAAGGATACTTGCCCCAGCTGTAAACTTTAGGAAAGGCTTTCTAGAAAACATGACAGTTAAAGAATCAAATTTGAACTGACTTTCTCAAAATCTCTTGGATTTGCCTTTTGCACATAGTTGGCTCTTCAGTTTGGTATAATACTCTCCAATGAGAACATGAGCAAGACTTCAAGGAAAGAAGATCTGTGTGAGCACAGGCTTTCTTCCTATCCCTTGCCAATCCCATCCCCACTCACTATCAACTAAAGCTAAGACGAGAGCTAACAGAAAACACACATATGAAAAAAAATCTAAATTAGGAAGATGAAAGATAAAAATCACACATATGCTATGAAATTTGAGGAATTTGTTATAGGCAAAATGGGACTAAATAATATTAAGACTTTAAGAAAAACACATTACTTTCCTGTAAGTTGTTGCCCTATGAGTTGATTAAGTAAGAGATACTGGTAAAAGCAACAATTGTATATACTCAGCATATTTTGACCGTAAGCCAAAGATGAGAATGGCTTGTGGGAGGAAGAGGTTCAATATACTTAGATTTTATTTTATTTTTTTGCAATAAATGAAACAGTTGTCTATTGGCAAGTCCATTGGTAATTTTTCAATGTTTAAATGATCATTTCAGTATTTTTGCATTGTTGTTTTAATGACAGCTGGAATGGAAGTTAATTACAATGTTTTAGGCCGGAAAGAAAGGGAAGTGCACATGGAAGAGGTTCAAGTGGGTGACTGGCAGAACAAATGCCAGCATTTTTGTGTTTCTATTAGAATTTGCAACATTTTAAATTCAATTTTTATGTAAACACACAACTGTATAAATTTTTAAATCCTTTGCAGAAGAACTGTTCTTTTAATTTTTGGCTTGGGGAAGATTATTTATATTAATCCTAAGAGGGATTTGCTTTTTAAAAACATAGATTGGCTACATTCACATTTTTATAAATTACAAATTTTGCCACCAGTTATAATTCTGCAGAGTTGAATTCAGAAAATACAATTTTTGTCAGAGAAAAATATTTTAGAATGTATTAAATATTAGTAAATAAATACAGACATAATTAATGAAAATAAATTATAATTTGTGTTGAAGTCCAGAAAATTGGTAAAAATATTAAAATATATAAAATAGATTTTGGTGCACAAAGTTAACACAATTCCCTATGAAAATTAAAACACTTATAGCATAAAATAATTGCAAATATTTTTATACACGGATTCTTTTTATTTGTATTATCTTTTAACCACTTTATTCCAAACAAATCACTTGAAAACAAATAATGCATTTGTAAAAAACTACCGCAACAAGAATTGATGGAAGTATGTCTTCTCCCAGACCCACAATTGCCCAGAAATGGAAGGCCACTTCCTTGATATCAGAAGTTAACCTTGAGAAGGTTAGACATTGACAAAGGGAAACAATAAAGCATGACGATTTGTGTTTGGGTGCCTTTTTTTTTTTTCTTCATTAGTACTTACATTCCCCACTCATGTTTTAGCTGCTTAAAAGTAGAAATAATATCTGTTTTAATCATTGCTGTACATATTGTAATCTAAAAATGTTTGACATGTGGTAGGGACTTAAAATATTCTTTCAAATGAATGAACATTGTACATTGATTAAAAAAGTTTTCTTTTTATTTAAGAGTTACCATTGAAAGTCCCATTCTGTTCAGATCTGCTTTCTGCAGAATACTGCTGCTTTCAGGTTTGAGAGAAGAGAGAGAGAGTGAAAGAAAATGATGCCAGCAGGATATCTCCCTTCAAATGACGGAAAGAGACTAAGGCTTAAAGAAGCTCTACGCAACCCTAGATCTCTTGCCTTAGACCAAAGAAGACATCCCAGATCAGCCAGTACATACATCAATGCACATGTCCTGTAGTTAATTCTATATTGTTTGTGGAGTTGTAACTTAGTGCTGAAGTCTTCAAATTATTTTGATGGAGATATAAGCCATCAAAATTGTTTGAGGACATCAACCTAAATATGGGACTTTTATATCAGGTACCACAGTCCACATGAAAAAAATAACTACATAATGAGGAAAACAGACACACTTTCTAAGCTTAAATGCTACATAAAAGTTTACACCTGAACTACTACTTTTCGTTGAATGTGTTCATTTTAGCTCAATAGAGAAATGAAAGTGAGGTTAATTTTTTCAAGTGTTTTGTATTACAAGTATTTCAAGTATTTTTCCCCAGAAATTCATCCAGGTAAGATAACCATTTGGAGAAATCATTTCTTAAAGAATCTCTTGTGCCAGTCTTCTATTTAAATTATTATAATTACAAATTAGTTCATATTTTTTCACATCATTATGCAAATACATAGCCTCTTCAATGATTGAATCTGAACTAAGGATTAGAAAATGTACACTTTCTCTTACAGAATGTGTTATGTGTATGTGTGTACCTATGGATATACACTCATAGATACAAAGGAAGCATCAGTGCTTAACCACATGAATTCTTCATATTAAAACATTTGAACAAGCATATGTTTATGATCATGTTATTATGAAAGAGATTGACTGCTTCTGAGAGTACTGAAAGGTAAATTTGAGTTTATGACCTGTTGTCAAGGAGTTTATCACAATATACTACACATCACCTCTGCACAGTCCCACAGGCACTTCACATTTAAAGTATTTTTTGTTAAACTCAATTACACTTTACATTTCTTCAATATCACTTTATTCTTATTTATCTATCTATCTATCTATCTATCTATCTATCTATCTATCTATCTATCTATTGAGACAGATCTCACTCTGTCACCCAGATTGAAGTGCAGTGGGGCAATTAGTATTTTGTATTTTTTGTAGAGATAGGGTTTCATCATGTTGCCCAGTTGATTTCGAACTCCTGGGCTCAAGTGATCCTCCCACCTCAGACTCCCCAGGTTCTGGGATTACAGGTGTAAGCCACCATGCTCAGTCTATATTATCAATATCTCAAGGAATGTCATCACCAACCACTCAGTCTCCCAAGCCAAGAATATGGGAGACACCTTGTGTCATTCCTCTCTTTTGATCTGCATATTTAATCTTTCTAAGTGACCTGTTTATTCTCCCTCCCTTGTATCTCTTGTATGTTGTCCTTTCTCTCCATCCCTTCAGTAAACAACTATATTCCAGGACTTATGTGTCTGAATTTCTTCAACAGTCCTCTAACTTGTTCCCTCAATTTCAAACATGGCCCTTTCTTATTTTTTATTTACTTATTTATTTTATTTTTTTGAGACAGGGTCTGGCTCTGTCACCCAGGCTGGAGTGCAGTGGCACAATTTTGGCTCACTGCAACCTCCACCTCCCGTATTCAAGCACTTCTCCTGCCTCAGCCTCCTGAGTAGCTAGGATTACAGGCATGCACCACCACACCCGGCTAACTTTTGCATTTTTGGTAGAGATGGGGTTTCACCATGTTGGCCAGGATGGCCTTGAACCCCTGAGCTCAAGTGATCCAACTGCCTTGGCCTCCCACAGTGCTGGGATTACAGGCAATAACCACCACTCCAGGCAGATCATAGCCCTTTACTGACTGATTCTTGCACAATGGCCTAAGACATCTTTCTGAAATGCAAACACAAACCACCTTTCTGCTTACAACCATTCAATGACCTCCGTGGCTTTCAGAATAAAACCAAACTCTTTCCCATAACATACTCTGGTTTTGATATGCACCTTTCCTTGGATCACTAATTTTATTGTCTCCTTTATATCTCAACTTCACCACTTTTCTTTCTTGAGTAGCCTCCTCCTCTTATAGGAAAAATAGGTTTACTCTACTTTCCTGAAAGACTCAGCTAAATAATTTCCTCTGGATCATTTTCTCTATCTTGTCCCCTCTTCCCCCACCCCCCAAAAAATACCAACTTAACTATCAACAACTGTATTAGTCAAAGTTCTGTAGAGAAACAGAACTAATAGGATGTGTACACTCATATATAGAAAGAGATTGGCTCATGCAATTATGAACACTGAGAAGTCTCAAGATCTGTATGTGACAAGCTGGAGACCCAGGAGAATAAGTAGTGTAAGCTCCAGTCTAAAAGTCAGAAGAAACAGAAAAAGCTAATGTTTCAGTTTGAGTTCACAGGCAGCAAAAGACTGGTGCTCCAGCTCAAGCAGTCAGGCAGGAGAAATTGCCTTTTATTTGCAGGAGCATCACCTTTTTTGATCTTTCAGGCCATCAACAGATTAAGTGAGGATAACACACATTAGGAAGAAAAATCTGCTTTACTCAATCTACCAAATCAGCCATCAGTTTCATCTGAAAACACCCTCACAACAGAAACATCCATAATAATATTTGACCAACTATCTGGGACCTCCTGGCCCAGTCAAGTTGACTCATAAACATAACCATCACTGTAGCTATCCTCTAATTATATTTTTTCATACCTAACCCTAAACTCTTGAAAGCATGGGAAAATATAAATATGCCCCCACCAACACACACACATAATATAGCACAAAATCTGATATGTTTATTTGTTCAATAAATGAAAGTAAATGCCATTCCACTCTGAAGAAAACTAGGATATATCTCCTCTCAAGAGACACACAAATATTCTGATATTTGAACAAAGGAATATATGTAAAAGATACTCTGTCCATAGTTACATAATTCTCTTTTAAAATTTCATCTTACAGGGCCATAGAAAACCTTTAATAAATTTAATATATTTTATAAAAATAAATTTTCCTTGATGCAGAATAAATATGTTTCCAGAATGTATTTAATTGGGAAACAGCAAAACTTATATCACCAAAATTATATCTATGGTTTCTAAAAATGCCAGCTCTCTTTAGAAATCTTTACCTTCCTTTGCCGGGCGCCGTGGCTCACGCCTGTAATCCCAGCACTTTGGGAGGCCGAGGCGGGCGGATCACAAGGTCAGGAGATCGAGACCACGGTGAAACCCCGTCTCTACTAAAAATACAAAAAAAAAAAGTTAGCCGGGCGCCGTGGCGGGCGCCTGTAGTCCCAGCTACTCGGGAGGCTGAGGCAGGAGAATGGCGGGAACCCGGGAGGCGGAGCTTGCAGTGAGCCGAGATAGCGCCACCGCACCCTAGCCAGGTGGACAGAGCGAGACTCCGTCTCAAAAAAAAAAAAAGAAAGAAAAAGAAATCTTCACCTTCCTTATGGTGAAGATATAGGCTTCCCTGTGATAAGAAATAGGCTTACTCTATTTTCCTGAAGGACTCAACTAAATCATTTCCTCTGGATCACTTTCCCTATCTTTTCTCCACCCCTTCCAAAAAAATACCAACTTAAATACGTCAGTAACTGTATTGGTGAAAGTGCTGTAGAGAAACAGAAACAACAGAATGTGTACGCATACATAGAAAGAGATTTTTTACAAGGAACTATAAATCGTCACCTTTCTAACATCAATAAAAATGACCGTAATTTGTCTAAAATGTTTTAATTCTCAACAAATCCAAGAATCTACAGCATTTTCTACATCTTCATATAGGAAAAGTAAAATTCTTTACTTTTTAGCTTTTGAGAAGTGAAGATTTTCACATTATCTGCCAATAACTTTTCTGCAAAATGTAATCTCTTGATCATAAATATTTTAAACATATATATGAAAGGTTTTAAAATAGTAACGTGTGTTTGTCAATATATAAAATTCCTTCTGGCTGTTCTTTTTTAGGCAAAGAAAGCTTTCTTTTGTTAAGGCATTTAATATTTTATAAGTTGCTTAATAGTTATGTGTATGTTTATTTACAGTAAGGATCGTATCTTAAATCCTTAGGGAAAATACTGTTTAGTGTGAAAAAAGAAATTACAATTATTCAAACCTTGTTGGGCACCAGGATTTTACATATATTATCTCATTTAGTCATAAATGTTTAAGAAATTGTAGATGTCATATTTAGAATTAAATTATAATATGATCTTGGTTCATTGACGCCTTGAAATAAACGTTGCAGAGATCAGATGAACGATGAAAATTTTCATAGATTAAAATCAGGAATCTAACATATAGCACCATTCGAACTAGTAACTATTAATTATACTGTATACTAGTAACTATTAATAACAGATATTCTCTGAAAAATAACCGTTAAAATATACTGTGTCTTTATATGACAAAACATTTGTGTTAAACATTATCATAGAAAGGTTTATCTCCAGATGATGCCAACTTATCAAGCCAACTAGGCAACATCTGTATTTCGCTCTTGGTCAAAAGATATACTTCCAGGGGTGTTTCCATTTATCCCTTATCATCTCTTTCTTGACTGTCTTATTCTTTTTGTATATTACCTTGTGCTGAAATGTTTGTGTTACTTTTTAAGTTATTTCTTGCTTGTAATTCTTAACAATTTTAGTTTTAGTCAAGTGGTTTGCAGAAATTCTTCTTGTTGCATGTCTTTGAACCAGGTATCTTCTATCTCAGTAATAAGATAGGTTCACCTACATGCTACACAATAATGGGAACCTGTTACCACATTGGTGTCATTTTATCTTATTCATAGGTAAAAACTAAGTCAAACTCATCTTTGGTATTCTGTAACAACTGCAAAGCAGTTAAAACTGGTTCTGCAAAATTATGAAATGTTTTGTATTAGAGTTCCATAAAAAATACTCTCAATATCTAAGTGATAGTCAGTTGTATAATTTTTTTACATAAAATATAGGAATACCCTTCAAAGACATCTGGTATTGTTTTAAGAAAATAGACAAAGTCAATTCTTAATATTTTAACTCTTTGGTCAACTAGTACCACATACTGCAAAAATTGAGAAAGAATGATAACATCTCAAATTTTACATTAATATGAATGTATAATACTTTCATATTAAAAAACTGTTTAAAATTATAACAAAATATTTGACTTACAATAAAAGTAAAGTAGGACCTTTATTGCATAAGTATTTTCATTTTCAATTGCATTTCTTATAATGGTTACATTCCTAGCACCACTGACATGAATTACAACAAATGAATTTCCTTAATTTTTGTCAAAATTTCCAAGTTTGTTGAAGTGATTTGTTGGGATAACAAACAAACTAAACATAATTGTGAAATTCTGTAGTATAACCAGGAATTCGTATAAAAATAATATTATCAAAAATAAAATAATTAATCCTGATGACAGGCATAAAATCAGTTATCTTCAATTCCAAAATTATATATTTTTATTATTTTTTTCAACTTTCATTTTTGCTTCAGGAAATACATGTGCAGGTTTTTAACATAGATAAATTGCATGTCACTAAGGTTTGGTGTCCAAATGATCCTGTCATGCATATAGTGAACATAATATCCAGTAGGTAGTTTTTCAATCCTCATCCCACATCCACTCTTTCTCCTCTAGTAGTCTCCATTATCTATCGTTCCCATCTTTATGTGCATGTGTACTCAATGTTTAGCTTCTACTTATAAGTGAGAACTTAGAGAAGTTACAGTATTTGGTTTTCTGCTCCTACATTTATTCACTTGGTTAATGGCTTCCAGTTGCATTCCTGTTGCTGCTAAGATGTTGTTGTTATTATTATTATTATTGAGGTGGAGTCTCTCTCTCTGTCACCCAGGCTGGAGTGCAGTGGTGTGATCTTGGCTCAGTGCAACCTCTCCCTCTCGAGTTCAAGAGATTCTCCTGCCTCAGCCTCCCTAGTAGCATGAATTACAGGCACACACCACCACATCCAGCTAATTTTGTAGTTTTAGTAGAGATGGGGCTTTGTCATGTTGAACAGGCTGTTCTGGACCTGCTGGCCTCAAATGATCCACCCACTTCGACCTCCCAAAGAGCTGGGATTACAGGCATGAGTCAATGTGCCAGGCTGCTTTTACTATTTTTTGTGGCAGTGTGTAGTTCCATCATGTGTATGCACTACATTTTTCATTGTGTATATGCACCACATTATCCAATTCACCACTTTTGGGCATCTGGGTTGATTCCATGTCTCTGAAAAATTACATATTTAAAATAAACATGTTTTATAAATTTGTGATAAATATATTTGAAGCTAAAACTTGACCTAAGCTACTGTGAGGCTATGTATGTTTTTTAGGTGTTTCTGTTTGTGAAAATATTATTCTTTTTTCTTTTCTTTTTTTTTTTTACTGTTACAATATTATGAGCTCAGCTAAGTATATTTCAGACCCTGCTGGTAGTGATAGATAATATACAGTGTGTTCGCCATCTTGAATTTTCAAAATTAGGAACTTAATATTGGAAACACGCATGGCCCAGAAAGCTTGAAACATGACTATGGAAATCTGCTGTTAGTCTAAATCAGTTTGCTTTATAATAAAAATGGTGCAAGCATGTTATAATATAAATCTGTATAGTATTTTACCGAAACAGGCAGAAATATATTATCTTTTGTTGTCATCAGCTTATTTATTAACATTGAAAATAACGAGTTTATTTTTTCTTCGTCTTCTTCAAGGAGGATATTGAGGACCAAATAATTTGACTAAAGTTGATAATAAAAACATTCAGTATGTTACATTTCAAATACTATTTTGGAAATAATTATGGTTAACCTGAAAAGAACAAGATTATTACCCTTTTTCAAAAAAGATGTTTTGCTTTATGCTTCTATCTCTGTAATAAACTCAAAACAACACAAAGCAAAAACTGATAATACAGGTAATAAACCTGCAAAATAACACTATTTGATGGTAAAAAGATATCTTAGAAAGGAAACATTGGTTCTTGTCATAATTTTGACCTGTGAAACACAATGTTGTTTAGAAACTTTTAGAGGAACATCAAACTTAGGGTTGTCGGCAAGAAAGGCTTCCAGGCTCTAAAGAATGTATGCTGGGACCCAAGGCCATACTCCATGTTATACAGACAAGAAGAAGGAAATACAAGACTAGATTGGATGTATAATTAAGCATCTTTGACACTGGGGCAGGAACTGGTAGTGATGATGTTTCTTAGTACTTGGACAGAGGTCCTGGTTGGAAACTAGTAGAGTAGTAGCAAAAAACCAAAAACAGGATGAGTTTAGATAGAAATATATGCATAGAATTTCCAGGTATTGCAGAACAATTGCTACACTTAACGAACCTAGTTAGTTCAAGTTGATAATTGAATTACAGAACTTCACACCTCCTTGCTTCCTATTCCTTCCTTCATTCCTCCTTGCTAATATTCACACATACATGCTAATATTCTATTACCTTGTCAAAAGTGCTACTCCTTGGAGCTCATAGACCAGGAAAAGTTGGAAGTTAATTCTCTTGGTTTACTGAGTTGACTTGCTCTCAGAGCAAGGTGAGGAATATTTCTGTCTGTAACCCACAATAAGGAATAATTTAATAAATATCCAAAGGTCATGATTTACTGTTTGAATAACACCAATTTGGGTAATCTTCCCAATACCCATGAATTCTCTGATTTCTTCTAATCACCAGTCTGCCAAATCACTGTCTTGAAACTCTGAAGTCCTCTTGAGTTTCTACCACTCAACTGACACTTAAATCCATTCATTCTGGTTGTACTGATTTCTGCCATTGCAATCCAATATAAGGAACCCCAAATCGTTAAAGTGGTATGGAAAACAATGGAAAAGATGGATCAAATATATTAAAAGATTTTCCCAATACTAAGAGGGCATTAATGTACTATGGAATTTTAAGGGTTCTATAAAAAAAGTTATGATTTAATCCCACCACATATAATGAGTGAAGCTACTAATAGACTGCTTTCTAGAGAAGAGAAAAAGAAAGAAAAAAATTTTAGATTTATGTAGTGAAAAATTTGGCCTTACCGCCAAAGATGTCTGGTCTTTGCCCTCACATTTTGGGAAGTAATCTATTTTATACCTTATAAGATTGTGCTTGTTTATTAGCTCAGAGGCTAACCACTCAGGATCTTAGGGTGAAGCCAGCCGGATGTGATAACCATAGAATGGGGTGGACCAGAAATACCAACAACATGATTTAGGGTGGGGACATTGGGATATGTTGAATCAGTTAACCAAGAGGCTGATATCAATCATGTGGGAAACCAATCAATCAGTCATTCCTGCGTAATAGAGCTCTAATAAATCTCTGGACACCAAGGCTTGGGTGAACTTCCCTGATAGATCATGCTCATGTGTATAGTTACACATACATGCTGGGAGGGTAAGACATCCTCACTCCAAGGGAGAGGACAGCAGAAACTCTGCCTTTGGAACTCTCCAAGACCCCACCCTCTACATCTCTTCTTTTGGCTAACTTTAACCTGTAACCCGTCCTATAATAAATAATAACCGTGTATATACTAGCTTTCAATGAGCTTTGTGAGTATTTCTAGCGAATTATTGAACCTGCTGATGGTTTGAGAACCCCCAAACTTACAGTTGTTGTCAGAAGTGATGGCAGTGTTGAATACTAATCCTTTGAAGTTTGGCTAATGCCAGGAGAATTTTCTTCAAATCCCCGTTGGTAGTACCATAAACAAATCAATTTATGTACAGGTGCTTTAGAAGTTTGATTTTTAAAAAATCTACTTGTATTCAGAGAAGAATATAGAAATGGTAGAAGTTTAAAACATCAAATTGACTGAATGTATTTGAACCCAAATTGTGTCTTCTTTAAATAGAAAAAAATAATAACAACATTTAAAAGTTTACCTGCTCAGTTGCCTTCCAAGCCTTCCATGTTAATTACTTTTCACCATATTAGGAACACAAAAATGCTGTTAAAAAGACCTAGAAATGATTAAGACCAAAAGCAAAGGGAAGAGAATAAATATTTGAAAATTTCCAATGGCTTGCCAAAAACTTTTGGCTGATTTACATGCATTTTTCACGTAATTCACTCAACGGCTTGTAAGAAGCTATTATTGCCAGATGTGTGCACTTCAGAAATACAGGATCTGAGAGGTTAAATGACATACTAATTTCATACAAGCTAAGTAGTAGAGTCAGAATTTAAATGTTGGTTGCCAAATTTGAAAGACCAAATACTTTTCACTTTAACAATTTGCTTGTATTAGGTAACAATAAAACATCAGGGTATGAGAATTCTGAAATTCAAGTACTGTAGCTTTTCTAAGTGACATTGCTAAAACCTTCAAAAATCCTTCTGCATTCAGGTTCCTATTCCTGTACAAAGAGAGCAAATAGTATAAATGCAAAGACAAAATAGTCTAGATAATTTATAAAACAGTATTATAGAGCTACAAAAACAAACCAGAAATACACTACCCCTTCTCAATAAGTCACTAGTTACTCTAGTGGATCAATTTTTGTAAGGTTTTATAGCCTGAACCTGAAATGTCTGGTTTTGGATTAATTTCAGAACACAAGTAGAGGCAACTTCCTCAAGAGCAGAGTGAATAAGAATTATTGGGCTGAAAGAAATTCAAAATAAAAATGTCCACTTAATCTTCTAGAGACTAATGACATACAAATGCCAGAGAAAAATAATGCCTAAAGTTCTTCTTCACTGCAATCCTAACCCTTTCAAATAGTTTCCCCATCCCACGTCTTAATCCATTTTAAAGTAAATAAACTATAATAAGACTTGCATTAAGAAATTGTGGATTGGAGACAAAATTCTTACTTTCTCCCTTCTTGCATACAAGCTGACTTAGAAGGGAGAAAAGGTTAATTCAGGTATCTGAAAATATATATTTTTCTAGGCTCCTATGTCCCTCCCTAAGTCCTCCCTTATAGGTAAAATGTTAAATTAACAACCTTTTTTTTATATCTGCAATTGGTGTTTAGGTTCTCTTTCTCAAACAAAAATTTCCACTCCATTTCTAATCTATCCTAAGAGCACAAAGTTTCATATACAACATTTCAGTCTAAAACATAATTGCACTCATACAAAGACCAAGAAGTCAAACAGCCAAAGATGCAAATACAGACGCAAATCCCATTAGAGACACTTCTAATATGATGAATTGTTGAAACTAATAGGTCATAAAAATCAGACCAGTTTCTAAAGGTTATCCTCAGATTCCAAGCTTCAGAATCTCATATACACATATATGCTTCATTATCTTTGTTTGAGGACTACTTTTAGGATTTGCAAATTTTATATAGCAAATGATTTGTAAGAGGGAATGGTTCCCAGAGGTGCTCACAGAATTGACAAAAGTAGAGATAATAGAATTTAGGAACTTGGAATGACCTGTTAAAATATTCAATCCAGTTCATCTTATAAATCCAAATATTGAGGCACAAAGAGCTTAAATGATTTTTCTAGGATTACAGAGCAAAGAAGTGGCAACAAAGACTTTTGATCTCTTTACTTTGCACTCAGAGTTCTGAGGCTTTTTGGTTATTTAATAATTCTACTAAAAATAGCCTGATACACTGACTCCATAAGGAAAAGGCAGGATCCTTGAGAACTCAATTGCTGAGGCACAGCATGAAATAGGGATATGCTGTTTCCTTTCTAATATTTCTTTCCTAATATCCTTTCTAACCCTTAAAGCAGAGAGACTACCTTTAATAAATGAGAACATTCTGAAGTACCACAAGAAAGAACGAACTGTCTCTGGTATGTCCTTAAAAGAGAAAATAAATATATGATAAAGTCTGTGTGGGGAGAATGACAATTTGGTATCAGTCTTTCATCAGAGATATTTTATAAAATCACATGTGCATAAGCAATAATTGGTACACCTACTGCTAATGTCATGACAAAGGTCCCGTTTTCACAGCCCCTGCCGAGGAAAACCCCCTCCAAATTATCCTTTGGTATGAGTAACTGAAGCCTGAGTTTTTCACCACTAAAACCAGAAGACAAAGAAAGCATTTGACAAATGTCAACACCTATGCCTGATAAAAATTATCAACAAATGAGGAATAGAAAGGAATGCCCTTAACCCAATAATGAGCATTTATGGGAAACCTATAGCTAGCATCATAGTTAATTTTATTCATAAGATTTGAAACATTCCTCCTAAAATCAGGAACAAGATAAGGGTGTTTAATCTCACCACTTTTATTAAACATTTTATTAGAGTTTATAGGCATTATAATCAGGCAAGAAAAGGAAATTAAATAAATCCAGCTTGGAAAGGAAGGAGTCTTTATTGAGATGACATGTTTGCGTATAAAATCTAATAGAACAATAACAATTAAAAGCTACCAAAATTGTTTGTTGAGCAAGGTTTCCAGATACAATATCAATATATAAAATCAATTTTATTCCTATATGCTGGAATCAAATAATTAAAAATTAAATAAAAATGACAATAGCATTTAAAATAGCATCACAAATATGGAATAATTAGGAAAAAGTCCAGCAAGGGATGTACCACACCTGCATGCTTGTCAATTTTGGTAAGAAAATTTGATTGTTTCTCAAACATGTCACCTTTGTATTACAGGGTTTTCCTTAAAAGGTACTTAGACTTTTCTTGACTCTATGGTTTTCCACCTCTGTAAATTGGAAAAATATATTTATTTTATAACTAACTTATTAGAGCTCTTATGCTGAGTTGATGAATTATGACAAAGTTTTTCTTAGTACAGTATCTGGCACATGGTTGTTTCCCAAACTGTTACTATTTATATTTGAGAAATCTGAATTAAAGAGTGATCAGAGTCCATGATGAATCTTTAATACCACATACTTGGCCTTCAGATTGCTATCATCTTTCTTATTCCTTCATCACTCTCAAAAATAAAAATAAATATAAATAGTACATGACTAAATACCTTTTACTTGACTTGTCTGTGACATTTGGCTTTATGGATCCCTCCCTTATGAAAACCATGCTCCAGTGCTTTTCATTATACCACAGGATTCTAGTAGTCTAACCCTCCTTCCATTTCTTTCAGTCTCCCTTTTGGGGTTTTCTTCTTTTGATCAGTTTCCTGTATGTTAATATCTCCCAAAACTCTATCATTTTTTCTCTACTTTTCTCTTCTTTTTTTTGTATTCCACACTCTAATATTGTGTTCTGTGTGACCCCATGTATTCCATTTCTGCTATATGGTGAAAAAAAAAAAAAAACTCTTTCAAGCTGATGATTCACATATTCTCTATCTATTGGATATCTCTACTTAAAATCTTCCCCCATATCTCAATTTATTCATGTATCACTCTATTTCATTCAAAACTCTTCTAACAAAATTGACTAGTCTCTCCTTTGTTGACGCTTAGAACTCTGACCTTAGTGATCAGATAAATAGTAGAGGAGCTAGTGCATAAGCCCACACTAAATAAATGATAAGTAAATTGGGTGGAAAGTTAAAGGTAGGAAATAGTTTGATTAATGGGACAGAGAAAGAAAAATTGTAGACATGTACATAACATGTACATAAGAAAGAGACATACAAGTCTGTTGGTATGACTGAAGTCTATGAAGTAAGACAAAGTAAGGAGAAAGTGGTCTGGTGATACAAATCCATTGAAGAATTGCTACCTACAGCATCCAGCCATGTGGGAACATGCCTGTGTTATAATGTTCAGTTACAACAAAAACATGGTACCAAGGTATAAGTGCATTATAATATCAATTGTAATATTTTTTTAAAAATGAATTAATAAATTAGTCCTATGGGGGAAATGAACCAAAATGTTTATTTTGATTGAAATGATGAAATTATAAATTATTTTTCTAAGGTTTTATATTTTCTGAGTTTTTATGTTTTCCAATATAGCTTAACATGGAAGATAAAATAGAAACAATAGTAAATGTTAATAATTACCACTAAAACCTCACCCAAAGTACAGGCTTTCCTACTTGAAATTTAGTTACTTGAAATAGTGTTTTACTTTGTTAAGTATGTCAATAATGGTCAAACAGTCTAACAGACCTTCTAACGAATCTATTTGACCTTACATTTTTCCATCACTTATTTCCTTAATTGTTTCTCCAATTTAATCAAGACAATTCCTACACTATTTTCTCAACATATGACTTTCATTCTTTTCATCATTCTTTTGTTTATACTCTTTCTTCATTTGGAAACTTCTCCCCATGTTGCTCAATATGTAATAGATATTTAATATTTAAATGTACATTTAATAGATATTTACATGTACATGTAATAGGTATTTATTATTTATTAAGTACTTATTCCTAAATGGGCACGATACTTAACCTTTTACATATTCTTAATTAGACCTTAAAATAATAGTATGAGATGGGTATAATATTGAAAGTACAGTGGGAAATCACCACATCATCCCTGACTCTCTGTATCCTATGAATTTTTTCTTTTTCTATTTAATAGTTTTCACTAAAATCTGACTATTACTTGAAATACTGTTTTGCTTTGTCAAGTATGTCAAGTATGAAGTCAGTCATTCTTCCCATTCCCCAAGCATAAGTTTAGGGAACAGAACTAGTATATGCAGAAGGACATGTATATGCAGCAGATGTATGATACAGATGATATTTGATTTTCGGTTTGTTGTTAAACATTTTAAATTAATTTTTCAATTGGTTAATCAAAATTGTATATATTTATGGTGTGCAACATATTTTGAAATATGTATAGATTGTGAAATGCCTAAAACTACTAACATATGCATTACTTAACATACTTATTTACCTGTGGTGAGAACACTTAAAAAATCTACTTTTTTAGCAATTTTCTTTATTTTTTGTCTTTTATTTTTCAGATGGAGACTTGCTCTGTCGCCCAGTCTGGATGGAGTGCAATGGCACAATCTCAGCTCACTGCAACCTCTGCCTCCCAGGTTCTAGTGATTCTCCTGTCTCAACCTCCTTAGTAGTTGAAATTACAGGCACATACCACCACACCTGGCTAATTTTTGTATTTTTAATAGAGGTGGGGTCTCGCCATGTTGGCCAGGCTGGTCTCAAACTCCTGACCTCAGGTGATCCACCCACCTTGGCCTCTCAAAGTCCTAGGATTACAGGCGTGAGACACCATGCCCAGCCTCTTTTAGCAATTTTCAAGTATACATTCATTGTTATTAACTACAGTCATAATGTTGTGCAAAAGATCTCTTGAATTTATTGTTTTTTTCTAATAAAAGTTTTTTATATTTTGAGCAACATCATTCCAATTCCTATCTAAATCCACCTGCTTGTAACCCTCATTTTACTCTCTACTTCTTTTATGTAAGTTAGGTATTTTTAGATTTCACATATGAATTAGATCATGCAGTGTATGTCTTTCTATATCTGGTTTATATCACTTAATATCATGTATTTCGGGTTAATCATTGTTTCAACATAACAAGATTTTCTTTTTAAGGCTGAATAATATTCCATTATGTGTGTATACCACATTTTTTAATCCACTCATCCATTGATACATAGTTAGGCTGATTCCATATCTTGGCTACTGTGAATAATGCTGCAGTGAAGATGGAAGTGCAGACAGCTTTTCAGCATAGCAATTTCATTTCCTTTGGCTATATAGCCAGTAGTCTGATTGGTGGATCACATAGTAGTTTTATTTTTAATTTTTTGATGGATCTTCATACTGTTCATAATGACTGGATTAAGTTGCATTTCCACCAACAGTGCACACAGATTTCAATTTTGCCACATTTTTGCTAATACTTGTCATTGTCCATATTTTTGGTAACAGCCATTCTAACAGTCATGAAGTAATTTTCGTTTTAATCTACACTTCTCTGATGTAGTAGCAATGTTGCATATTATATTATTTATCTGCTGGCCATTTGTACGTCTTCTTTTGCGTAATGTCTATTCAGCTCCTTTCTTGAAATGTCCATTCAGCTCTAGCAAATGAGGTTCTGGAAGACAGAATTCTGTATGCTCTGTCTTCACCCGATTTTTTCCTTCTCTGTGGAGCAGCCTTTTAGTTCTATATGATCTCATTTACCTATTTTTCTCCTTGGGGCCCAGTTTTTTGTAGTAATATCCAAAATAACCAATTGCCGGACAGTCATGAAAGTTTTCCCTTTTCTTCTAGTAGTTTCAGGTGTTCTGTTTAAATCTTCAGCTCATTTTGAGTTGATTTTTGTAGATGGGGTCAAATTAGATTCTAATTTTATTTTTGTGCATATGGATATTAAGTTTTTCCAAGAATATTTATTAAAAGACTTTTCCTTCCCCATTGTGTGTACTTGGCATCTTTGTTGAAAATCAATTAACTGCAAACGTGTGCATTTATTTGTGGTGTCCATATTCTGTTCCTTTGGTCTGTATGTCTGCTTTTATGCCAGTAGCATATTGTTTTGATTATTTTGTGACATATTTTTTAATTGGATGGTGTGGTGCCTCCAGCTTTTTTCTTTTTGCTCAAGATTATTTTGGCTATTCAGGGTCTCCTGCAGTTTCATGGATATTTAGGTTTTTTTTTTTCTATTTCTGTGAAAAATATTGAGATTTTGAGAGGGATTGCACTGAATCTGCAGATTACTTTAGGTAGTATGAATACTTTAATGATATTATTTCTTCCAATTTATGAGAGTGGGATATTTTTGTGTCTTTCTTAATCAATGTTTTGTAGTTTTCAGTTGCATATATTTAATCTCCATGGTTAAATTTATTCCTAAGTGAATTTTTTCTGTAGCTATTATAAATAGCTTTTTTTTTCCATTTCTTTTTCAGATGGTTCATTGTTAGTATATAGAAACGTTACTGGTTTTTGTATGTTAATTTTGATTCCTGAAATTTTACTGAATTTTTTTAAATTCTAATAGTTTTTTAGTGGTCACCTCAGAGTTTTGTATATATAACATCATTTCATGTGAAAACAGATAACATAACTTTTTTTTTTTTTTTTTTTTTTTGAGACAGAGTCTTGCTCTGTTGCCTAATCTTGGTTTATTGCAACCTCCGCCTCCCGGATTCAAGCGATTCTCATGCCTCAACCTTCTGAGTAGCTGGGATTACAGGCGTGCACCACCATGCATGGTGAATTTTTGCATTTTTACTAGAGACAGGGTTTCACCATATTGACCAGGCTTGTCTTGAACTCCTGACCTCAACTGATCTGCCCACCTTGGCCTCCCAAAGTGCTGGGATTATAGGCATGAGCCACTACTCCTAGTCAACATCTTCCTTTTTAATTGGAAGGTATTTATTTATTTTGCTTGTCCAATTGCTCTGGGTAGGACTTCCAGAAGTATGTTGAGTAGAATTGGTAAGAGTGGACGTAAGTTTCTTACTCCTGATACTAGAGAAAAGAACATTCAATATTTGGTATATGATTATTCATAGTAATCTTTTATGATTCTTTGTATTTTTGTGGTACCAATTGTAATGTCTACTCTTTCTGATTTTGTTTAATTGACTCTTGTCTTTCTTACTCTAGCTAAAGATTTGTCAATTTTATCTTTAAAAAATAAACTCACATTGATAATTTCTTTTGTTTTTCTAGTCTGTATTTCACTTATTAATAGTTTAGTTTTTGTTATTTTTTTATTCTACTAAATTTGGGTTTAGTTTGATCCTCTTCTAGTTCCTTGAAGTGTAACATTAGATTGTTTATCTGAGTTCCTTCTTTTTTTACATGTATGCATTTATTGTTATAAAATTCCCTCTTGAAACAGCTTTTGATGCATACCATAAGTTTTGACATACTGTGTTTCTGATACGGTTTGGCTATATCTGCACCCAAATCTCACCTGGAATTGTGTCTCCCAGAATTCCATATGTTATGGGAAAGACCCAGGTGGAGGTAATTAAATAACGGGGGCAGTTCTTTCCCATGCTATTCTCATGATAGTGACGTAAGTCTCACGAGATCTGATGGATTTATTAGGGGTTTCCGCTTTTGCTTCTTCCTCATTCCCTCTTGCCACCACCATGTAAGAAGTGCATTTTTTCCCTTTGCCATAATTGTGAGGCCTCCCCAGCCATTTGGAACTGTAAGTCAAATTAAACCTCCTTTTTTTCCCAGCCTCATGTATGTCATTAGCAGCAGCATGAAAACAGACTAATAGAGTAAATTGGTACCAGGAGAGGGGTGTTGCTGAAAAGATACCCGAAAATGTGGAAGTGATTTGAAACTGGCTAACAGACAGAGGTTGGAACAGTTTGGAGGGCTCAGAAGAAGAGAGGAAAATGTGGGAAAGTTTGGTACCACCTAGAGACTTCTTAAATGGCTTTACCAAAATTGTTGGTATGACATGACAATAAGGTCCAGCCTGAGGTGGTCTCAGATGGAGATGAGGAACTTGTTGGGAAGTGGAGCAAAGGTGACTCTTGCTATGTTTTGGCAAAGAGACTGGCGGCATTTTGACCCTGCCCTAGAGATTTGTGGAACTTTGAACTTGAGAAAGATGATTTAGGGTATCCGGTGGAAAAAAATTCTAAGCAGCAAAGCATTCAAAACATGACTTGGGTGCTGTAAAAAGCATTCCGTTTTAGAAGGGAAACAACATAAAAGTTCAGAAAACTTGCAGCCTGATGATGCAGCAGAAAAGAAAAACCCATTTTATGAGGAGAAATTCAAGCCAGCTACAAAAATTTGCATAGATAGCAAGAAGCCTAATGTTAACCCCAAGACAATGGGGAAAAAGTCTCCAGGTTATATCAGAGACTTTCACAGTAGCCCCTCCCATCACAGGCCCAAAGATCCAGGAGGAAAAAGTAGTTTCATAGGCCAAGCCCAGAGTCCTCGTGCTGTTTGCAGCCTAGGGAGTTGGTGCTCTGTGCCCCAGTCTCTACAGCCATGGCCGAAAGGGGCCAATGTACAGCTCCGGCTGTGGCTTCAGAGGGTGGAAGCCCTAGGCCTTGGCAATTCCACTTGGTGTTGAGCCAATGGGTGCACAGAAGTCAAGAATTGAGGTTTGGGATCCTCTGCCTAGATTTCAGAAGATGTATGGAAACACCTGGATGCCCAGACAAAAGTTTACTGCAGGGACAGGGCCCTCATGGAGAACCTCTAGGTAGAGCAGTATGGAAAGGAAATGTGGGTTCACAGCCCCCATACAGAGTCCCTACTGGGGCACTGCCTAGTGGAGCTGTGAGAAGAGGGCCACCATCCTCCAGATCCCAGAATGGTAGATCCACTGACAGCTTGTACCATGCACCTGGAAAAGTCACAGACACTCAACACCAGCCCAGGAAAGCAGCCAGGAGGGAGGCTGTACCCTGCAAAGCCACAGGGGCAGAACTGCCCCAAACTATGGGAACCTACCTCTTGCATCAGCATCACCTGGATGTGAGACCTGGAGTTGAATGAGATCATTTTGGAGCTTTAAAATTTGACTGCCCTGCTGGATTTCAGACTTTCATCGGCCCCATAACTACTTCTTTTTGGTCAATTTCTCCCATTTGAAATGGCTGTACTTACCCAATGCCTGTACCCTTATTGTATCTATGAAGAAACGAGCTTGCTTTTTATTTTATAGGCTCATAGTTGCAAGGGACTTGTCTTTTTTCAAATGAGACTTTAGACTGTGGAGTTTTGGATTAATGCTGAAATGAGTTGAGACTTTGGGGGGCTGCTGGAAAGGCATGATTAGTTTTGAAATGTGAGGACATGAGATTTGGAGGGGACAGGGGCAGTATGATATGGTTTGACTGCATCTCCAGCCAAATCTCAACTTGAATTCTATCTCCAAGAATTCGCACGTGTTGTGAGAAACACCCAGGGGAAGGTAACTGAATCTTGGGGGCCGGTCTTTCCCATACTATTCTCATGATAGTGACTTAGGTCTCAAGAGATCTGATAGGTTTATCAAGGGTTTTTGCTTTTGCTTCTTCCTCAATCTTTCTTGCCACTACCATGTAAGAGGTGACTTTCACCCTCTGTCATAACTGTGAGACACCACCCCCACAGTCATATGGAATTGTAAGTCAAATTAACCTCCTTTTCTTCCCAGTTTCAGGTATGCCTTTATCAGCAGTGTGAAATGGGCTAGTACAGTTTCTATTTTCATTTGTTATAAAATTTTTTCAATTTCCTATTTGAATTCTTTTTTGACCCGTTAGTTTTTCAGGAGAGTTTAGTTTAATATCCACATGTTTGTGAATTTTCTGGCTTTCCTTCTGTTATGGATTTCTAGTTTTATACCATTGTAGTTAAAATATAAACTATGTGATTTTGATCTTTTTAAATTTGTTGACTTGTTCTGTGGCTTATCATGTCATATATTTTGGAGAATGTTCTATGTACACGTGAGAAGAATGATTCTACTGCAGTGCCAGAAGTCCTAGTAAGAGCAATTTGGTAAGAGAAAGAAAGAAAGAGCATCCAAGTTGGTAAGGAGGAAGTCAGATTGATCAGATATGAAGATAACATTATCTTACATGTAGAAAACCAGAGAAGTTTCACCAAAAAACTCTTAGAACTGTAAAATACATTTCAAAAAGTTTCAGGTCCAAAATTAAACAGACAAAAATTAGTAGCGTTTTTAAACACCAACAACAAACTGGCAGAAAACTAAATTAAGAAAGCAATATCATATTCACAATAGCTACAAAAAATTAAACTACCTGGGACTAAATTTAACCAAGAGGTAAAAGTCTCTAAAGGAAAAGCTATAGAGCACTGATGAAAGAAGTTGACAGGACACACACCAAAAAAAATTAGTATATCTCACATGTTTATGAATTGAAAGAATTAACATTGTAAAAATGATGATACTGTCAAAAGTGATCTACAGATTCAATGCAATCCCTATCAAAATTCCAGTGACATTCTTCACAGAGATAGAAAAAGCAATCCTAAAGTTCGTATGGGAAGACAAATGACCCCTGATAGTCAAAGCAGTCCTGACGGTAAAAGAAAAGAAACCAAAGCCAAAGATAGCACACATCACACTACCTGACTTCAAAATATACTATGAAGTTATAGTAATCAAGACAACATGGTACTGGCATAGAAACAGACATATAGACCAATGGAACAGAATAGAGAACCCAGAAATACATTGTTGTATTTATAGCCAACTGATTTTTGACAAACGTGTCTAGAACATTCACTGCAGAAATGGCAGTCTCGTCAATAAATTGTGTTGGGGAAAATGTTTATCCTTCTGCAAGAGAAATAAAAATAGGCTCTAATCTCACAGAATGTATAAAAATCAACACAAAATGCATTAAAGCCTCAACCATAAAACCAAAGCCTGTGTAACTACTACAAGAAAACACAGGGGAACATTTTAGGATACTGGTCTGGGCAAAGATTTTATGAAAGTCTCAAAAGCACAGGCAACAAAGCAAAAATAGACAAAGAAGATTACATCAAACTAAGAACCATCTGCACAACAAAGGAAACAATCAGCAGAGTAAAGAAACACCAAGAAGAATGAAATAAAATATTTGCAAACTATTCATCCAACAAAGGATTAGCATCCAGACTCTATAGGGAACTCAAGCAGGTCAACAGCAAAAAAAAAAAAAAAACAAAAAAAAAAAAAAGGAAAGAATAATTTAAAAAAATTTTAAAACCAGGTACATGAGCTAAACAGGATTCAGAATTTTTTCAAACAAAAACACACAAAGTCCCAACAGATATACCTAAAAATGGTCAACATCACTCATCATCAGGGAAATAAAAGTCAATAATGAATAGTGAATAATGGCTACTATCAAAAAGACAAAAAAAAAATACTGATACAGATGCAGAGAAAGAAGAACTCTCTTTATACTGTTGGTAGGAATGTAAAGCAATCCAGCCATTATGAAAAAAAGTAAGAAAGTTCCTCAGAAAATTAAAAATAGAACTACCATATGATACAGCCCTTCCAGTACTGGGTACAAAGAAATTAGTGTGTCAGAGACATCTATACCCCCATGTTTATTGCAGCACAATTGGCAATAGCCATGATAAGGAATCAAGCTAAGTGTTCATAAATAGATAAATGGATAAAGAAAATGTGATATGTTTATACACACACACACACACACACACACACACACACACATATATATATGCAATGGAATACAATTCAGCCTTAAAAAAAAAACTAAGTTCTATCTTTTGCAACAACATGGATGAATTTGGAGGGCATTATGTTAAGCAAAATAAACTAGACACTGAAAGATAAATATCAGTTAATGAAATGTTCTATATATATCCTTGAGGTCTAATTGTTCTGAGATGTAATTCAAGTTCCAGGTTTTTTTTTTTTATGAATGTTCTACCTGTACATTCTGTTCATTGCTGAGAGTGAGGTTTTAAGACCCTTACTGTTACTGTATTGCAGTTTAAGATGGCATTTATTTAGACTGTTAGTATTATGTGAGAATTAAAATTATAATAACATATTAAATGTATAGATTTTACTTTTAATGTGAAGACAAACCTATACACAGTAATAGGATAGAGATGTTATATTTAAACTTCATGATTGCATTTACATGAACTCATGTTGGAATGTGTGGACTCAACTCGATTTGGGCATAAAGTTTTCAGATTTCATTTGAATACTTGCAATGATAGAAACAGATATGGGGAAACACAAATATGAACCATGTTTGATTTAAATTCAATTTCAAATCTGACTCTGTATGAGAAAACAATGAAATTAACAAATGAGAAAGAGCTGTCAAATATTCTGCCAGCAAATACCAGCTTGTAGATGTTGAATTGTTTTAAGATTAGCTATCAAGTTACTACTATTTGAGAAAAGAAACTAAATTTGGATGAAAAATTTTGATAGCTACACAACATGAAAGGGAATATATTATTTTGAAAGGCTAATGATATATTTAATGACTCTGGGGAATTGAAAAGGAAAGTTAATGATAAAAAGAGTAAATTCTCTGCAGTTTTCCAATTAAACTTCTCAAAAATATACTTTGCTTTTAATTAGAATCTGTTTAATTGAAAGAAAGCATATAACATTGATTTCAATTTTATATGATTAAGTAGGAACTATATGGTGTTGTATATAGATTTTTTGTGTACAAAAGTTTGTATTGATATGGGATGGAAAAAGATGTATGCTGGATTTCAGTTACCGAAGATTGATGATACAAAGTTATTTTTCATTACACTTTTGGTCAAGGAATATTCTTATATTTGATATTTTATTGCAGTGTGAAATAAACTAAGACTCATTTTAGCTTGTAGGCAAATTCCTAAATGAGTCTTAGTTTATTTCACACTGTAATAAAATAGTCAAATATAAGAATATTCCTAGATCAAAAGTGTAATGAAAAATAACTTTATATCATCAATGTTCAATAGCTGAGATGGTTAAGATTTATAAATGAGCCTGGCACAGTGGCTCATGCCTGTAATCCCAGCACTTCGGGAGGCCGAGGAGGGTGGATCACCTGAGGTCAGGAGTTTGAGACCAGCCTGACCAACATGGAGAAACCCCATCTCTAGTAAAAATACAAAATTAGCCGGGTGTGGTAGTGCATGCCTGTAATCCCAGTTACTCGGGAGGCTGAGGCAGGAGAATCACTTGAACCTGGAAGGTGGAGGTTGCTGTGGGCAGAGATCGCGCCATTGCACTCCAGCCTGGGCAACAAGAGTGAAACTCAGTCTCAAAGAAAAAAAAAAAAAGTTAATGAATAGCTTTTCTTTTTGATACAGTCTCATCTTTTCGTTGCCTGAATCTTATGTAGCATGATACAACATCTCAGATGAGAGAACTGAAAATCAAGTCGCTCTGTAGATAAATAAGACTTTTTTTTATGTAGCAGTGAATGTCTCTCCTGTGAAGTTCTGCTTCTGTTTAATGTGACAATCATGAAAGATTGTAGATTTTTAGATAAGAACATTTCAGTGTGACTTTTGGCATACTTTAAAAAGGGACTATATTCACAGTTGTCTCTTTTTTAAAAATCAAACAGCTTGCAGCCAAATAACGGGAAAAAAGGGATTAGAGGCAAATAACTTATAGGCACTAATTTTGACTCCTCATTAAAGGATTGGATTGGGTTTGTGACCTCTGATAAATTTTTTGCAAACAATAATTGGACATTGAGGGGGTACTTACTCTGTGTGAGATATCACTGGATATTCTGGCTAATTTGCATGAGAATTGAAGTAGTCGTGTGTTAAAAGCTGGGAACAAATATGCAGAAATTGTAGATATCTGTAGTGATGGTGGGGATTTGATAATATCACCAAACAAAAGGCACATATTACTTTTTTTCCCTTAGTCTGTCTTCATTTGCCCTTTCTAATATAAACTTGTATAACGTCTTACTTTGTATTAATCCTTTAAAATAATTTAGAGCATTATTATAGTGCCTAAACAGTTTTAGTTTTAAAAATTAAACTTGACTTAAAATTATTAAATGTAGATAATTTATCTTATTTTGTCTCCAGCTTTTATTTTAACTTCCAGGGTACATGTGCAGTATGTGTTGGTTTGTTTCATGGGTAAGTGTGTGCCATGGTGTTTTGCTACAGAGATCAACACATCACCTAGGTATCAAGCCCAGCATCCATTAGCTATTCTTCTTGATGCTCTCCCTCCCTCTCATGCCTGTAATCTCAGCAGTTTGGGAGGCTGTGGCAGGCGAATCATTTGGTCAGGAGTTCATGGCCACCCTGACCAACATGGTGAAACCCCATCTCTACTAAGAATACAAAAAATTAGCCAGACGTGGTGTCACACGTCTGTAATCCAGCTACTCAGGATGCTGAGGCAGGAAAATTACTTGAACTTGGGAGGCAGAGGTTGCAGTGAGGTGAGATCACAACACTGCACTGCAGCCTGGGTGACAGAGTGATAGTAAAAAGTGATAGCTAAATTTAAAACTAAGTACAGAAAAATAATTGAAATGTTACATGAGTTGCTTCACATAAAATATATATTTTTATGTTTCATCTTCATAAGAAGATGAAAGAAGAAAGAAGTTTATATATACCAGCTGCCACTTCTTGGTAATTTTAGTGCAATGTCCTTCACACAAAAGAATATCCAGTAAACTCACATGATGTTGAAACTGACACCTTGCAGTTAGTATTTGTGTGTGTGTGTGTGTGTGTGTGTGTGTGTCTGTATGTGTAATAATCTGAGAATTACTTCAGCTTTAGCATTCTCAGACAATGATAAAATGTGTTGGGATAGTTAATATGCAGTTATTATCCACCTCTATAATACATTGTGTTTTGATATTTAAAGGATTCTTTAAATTCTTTCCATCTTCTGATTTTAAAATGAAAATTGTAAACATCACTTTAAAGGATGCTCCTAAAGAGTGAGTTCATGAAGATTTCCTAGAACAAAATTTAATATGAATAATTGATGTTGTATGAGCTCCATGGAGACCAACTCCATTCTTTCTAAAGTCTAACAATACATGTTATAGTGTACTTTAACTTAGCACTATGCTTCTGTATATAAACAATAGTACAACTTTATTTTCTAGAGATGTTCTTATTGTATTTTGAAGCTGCCTGGTACAAAAAAAAAAATTATTATCTCTAATTTATCCATAAATGAAGAGAAGATTATAAGACTATAAAATTGGCAGAAATAACATTAAAAGACAGGAGTATGCTGCCCCTATCAAGAGGCTCTTAGTGATGTGACACATTGTTCTTCATTCTGTGTGAGTGAACATCATAAAACCAACATGAATTACAAATATCTTCCTGGTCTTGCAAAAACTGGAGACTTATTAGAAAACACAGGTCTGAAAGCAAATATTTGCAGATCAGTTCTATACCTGGAAATACAGACTCTTGAGGTTTGTGTGGCAGCAGGTGTTCATTCAAATTACTCATGATGAAACTTAAAAGTTAACAAAAGTAATTATTATGGTAATTGTGTTCATTTTGATTGCTGCCATAACAAACTACCACAAATTTAGTGTTTTAAAATACACAAATGTGTCATCGTATAATTCTGTATGTAGGAGTCTGACACAGATCTAACTGGGCTAAAATCAAGGTGCTGTCAAAGCTGCACTCCTTTCTGGAGATTTTAAAGGATGATTTGTTTCCTTGATCATTCAGATTAGTGGTATAATCATTAAAGTTGTAGTAGTGAGATCCCTGTTTTGTTACTGGCTGTCAGCTCAGGGCCAGTCCCAGCTTACAGAGGTCACCTGCATTTTTTTTTTTCTTTTTTTTTTTTTTTTTTGCCTGAGTCCCCTTACTTTTCAAAGCAAATGACTGTGGATCAATTTCTCTCATGCTTCAAATCTCTCCTTCTTCTGTCTCACTTCTTTGATGCGTTCCTCTGTCTCTCTCTTGGCTTTTAAGAGCTTATGTGATTAGATTGGACGCACCAGGAGATTCCAGGATAATACCCCCATCTCAAGGTTTGTAACATAATCATATCACAATGTCCCCTTTACCAAGTAGGGTAACACATTCTCCATTTCTGGAGATTAGGGTATGGACTTCTTTGAAGGTTTATTATTTTGCCTACCACAGTAATAATATTATTAGACACTTACTATAAACCAGCAACTTTTTAAGTGTTTTACATATGTGAATTAATGTAATCCTTGCAATAGCTATGAGGAAGAAATTATTATTAGCTCCATTTTACAGACAAGAAAAATGATTCAGGGAACTAATTTAACTTTCCAAATGAAATGCACTCATCTAGAAAGCTAAATAAACTTTCTATAGTTATACAGTTGTAAGCCTAGTATTCAAACCTACGTATCCAAGTCCACAGGTAGTCAGATCTTTCCATTTTATTTTTGATTGTGCCTTACAGGAAGTCAAGACACAGCTTTAGGTAGAAGCAGTTAAAGTAGAAGGTATTAAACTGCTTATATAATAATTCATCCCAGTATCTTGGCTGAAATCAAGGTGCGACTTACCAGCTCAGATTCTTACCTATGTTCTGTTCCCGTACATGGGGTTCTGTCATTTCATGTTTTCAAGCAGATTATCCATCATTATCTAAAAACCACCACTTTGTCTCATTCCAAAGCTCTTTCAATATTGAGATATTTAATCATGGAGGAGTCTGGATGAGGAGAATCAACTTCCAGCAATTAGATGTCAGCTTAAAGTTGTAGAAGCCTCCTAGTAAAGTAATCATTATTTCCCGAGAGGCTGTGACTATAGAAAGCAAGAATGGTGAAATAATTTAATATTTTCTGGGGCTTTCACAGTTGGAATGTATGTGTGTATATTTGTGGATGTTGGTGCATGCATGTTAAATCACTGATGGAATTTTAAACAGGACATATTACAGGACAAAAAGTAACCTCTATTATTAAAACACATAAAATGTATGCATCCTTTGTTTTAAAGGCCTCTTGAAATAAATCCTGAAATATGGGATTCATAATGCCTTTAGTGAGCTGAGTAAATATTATAACCACACAGACATATTTAAATAATGGATGGTTGAAATACGAGCCTGTAATACACAATAGTCTCAAGGTTAATGGTGACACTTTCCACCTTTAGCTTCTACTATTACAGAAAGAAAAAAAAGCCCTAAGGTATTTCAGCTGTTTACCTGTAAATTGCAATAAAAACTCTATTACATGGAGCAGTGTGCATCCTTATGAAAATCAATGAAGTCAATACAACTTTAAAAATAATCTTGTTTACAAATCCACTTACATCACAGTGTATGAATCCTATATTCTCAGTGGTATATGACTAGATTTTAGTACGTTGTCAACAGAATAAATAGTTTACAGATGAATATATTTGTAACCATGAAATATTTCATTATTCTCTTAAATGAAAGAATTACTGTTTCTTTATTCCCTTCTCCTTTCATTTGCTGTGGAAAGGTACTGACAGCAAAAATACTATTCTTAAACAGTTAAATAATTAGAAGCATAGAAAATAGGTTGGATTAAAGAAGGAAGAGAGAAAATAAGAAAAATGAATCACAAATATTTCGCATTTTAAGAATGGCAAATTGCACTGCCTATTGATAAACATGTCTCTTTCTTTTAAACACATTACCTTCCATATCTGTTTCTCAAAAGGAAAAAAAAATCTACATATTATCATGTTTTGTTCCTAAGAAACTTTCTTTCCAAGAATTAGACAAATACTTTAAATATTAATATATTTTGAAAAAATATTTTATTATTTAAAATATGATTTCATCACAAATTGCTTTCAGGTCTGTAAACATTAGATTATTATTGTATAAATAATGATGGCCATTTTTCCCCATGCCACTTGTTAAGACTGTTCCAACCATCTCTTCCTTACTCTGTTATTTAAAAAATCTGTTTGCTTTGAGCAGTTTGTTTGTTTGTTTGTTTGAGACGGAGTTTCTCTGTTGTTGCCCAGGTTGGAGTGCAATGGTGAGATCTTGGCTCACCGCAACATCCACCTCCTGAGTTCAAATGATTCTCCTGCCTCAGCCTCCTGAGTAGCTGGAATTATGGGCATGTGCCACCACACCCCGCTAATTTTGTATTTTTAGTCGAGATGCGGTTTCTCCATGTTGCTCAGGCTGGTCTTGAACTCCCGACCTCAAGTGGTACACCCACCTCGGTCTCCCAAAGTGCTGGGATTATGGGCAAATATTTTTATTTTTTAATTTAGTCATTATTTGCCTAAAATAAACAAAATATGTTTTGTAGTACTGCATACAAAAAGGAAAATTAACTTTGTTAGGCTTTCTAACTGTATTCCACGGTAGTAAATTGGCCAGAATTTCTAACTAACTGAATAACATAAACCTCTTGATATTTTCCTTTTTTCTTTGTTTCTTAAGGAAATCTCTTATGCTATCAATACGAGCATCAGTGAATCGAAAGGTCAAGTTATTAGCAAAAACTCTGCTGTGTAATGTTACTTTGTCTCAGAAGAAAACTGAAATGGCCCTATGATGTTACTCTGAGGAGGATGTACTGTATCACAGAGAGTGAAGAAACCAAACTGGAAAGGTCAGAATGTGTTTGGGGATGCTGAAAAAGCCATGTGGTGTAAGGGAGTCATATTCCTCTTCACAGGCTTCACTTTACTTATAAACACAGTTCCTAAAGGCAAGGCTAATTCATTCTCAGAACCAAAAAGGACCTTGTAAAACATACTTCAGGTCCTGAGTAATAGTTATAAAAATACTTTGGGATTCAAGACAAAGCAGCTAATTCCAAGTCAGTAAATCGATTTGTATAGCCATGGACAATATGATTATTTGGGGAGCCTCAACTTCATACAAAATGAGGGACTGGCATCATTGAGCGTTTCTCAATGAGTAAACAGATTTTTCTGTGTTCTTTTGTTTATGTCTAAAATGTGTAATTTACATGGCTTACTCATACAGACCATAATTTCTTTAGAAACTCTACGCCAACTGATGGATGAAATCCCTCCTAGCTTTCACCCCATTATGTTAGGCCACATAACATAATGGGGTGAATGTCTCCCCAGTCTATATCTGTCACTATTTTAGTTTTCAATAATCATGGATCAAGTACCTTCTGTGCATCAGAAAACTATGCAACAGAATTGCTAAGACATACAAAATGATATAATACACAACCCTCCCTAAGAATAATGGAGCCTGGTAAATGGAGGAATACATGTACACAGATAAGTGTAATAAAGAATTTCAGGTGCGCTCAGGGAATTATTAAGTAAGAATGAGGAAAATGTGGAAGAAATCCAGTTTTACCTGGGACAAAGTGAGGTGTTTAGTCCAGAAATATTGTATTTTAGCAAAATTATATTTGAGATTTTTGTAAAAAATGGCAAGGGGTGGGTCAGCTATTGAGAAGAAAACCATTCCAGACAAAATTAATATAATAGCAAAAGCAGAATGTTTCCATAAAATAGTTGGGCATGGTCACAGTAATAATAAACAACTCAGTAGGTTTGAGCATAGAATATGAGTGTAGATGCAGCAAAACAAAATGATGGTGAAGTAGACAGAAGTTACATTTTCTGAACTAGAATTATTTCACAAAACGTTTGGGTTTTATGCTGTAGGCAAAAAGGATTTAAGGCAATAACAACATGGATAAAGCACTAGGATTTGGTTGTAGAGGAAACCGTTTAAGGAGGTAAAACATTAAGAAGGTATTACTCATTTGCTGTGTGGATTTAGGGCTGTTAAAGTATAATTTTTCAAATGAAAAATTGTGAAACTCATGTAAAAACATAAAATGAAATCCAGAAAATATTTTATTCAACTAATTTATGCTGAAAACATTAACATTTGAGAAACTAGTTATTCAATAGCTAATATTCACTAGCTATTCAGCAATAGACAATTTAATAAAAGATTGTTAAAATTGCTAAATTGGCTTAAAAACTGGTTAATGTTCAAAAGGGCAGTAAACTAACTTTGATTTACTTGTTCTTTCAGATGCAAATTATTTAGCTATCTATTTCAGAAAAATCAACAAAGAACCATTTAACTTTACTAAATACTGACTAAGTCTTTTAAGCAACAGTATGCAGTCATTGAAAATTATATTTTCCTAAACCTTGGGTAGACCCATCCTCCTGTATAGATAGCAAATACATGTCATCTACCTATTTGCCCTGTTTCCAACTTTTAGATGTTTTTTTTTTTACTTGGGAAAACTACATCATCAGTATTTTATTATACACCATCCCTTCTGTTGAGTTTATGTACCATGTAATTGAACAGTTTAAAATATGCATACGTAAGTTCTATTGTACCCTACAATAGTGTATAAATCATTATAAATTTTCAGACTCAATATGCCACTTGAGAAATATTTCTTGCCTCTAGAAATATTTATGGACAGCATTAAACAATGGACTCAATAATTATCCTTTCAACCTGTTTTAGGTATATCTGTTTTGTCCAACACAATATCATACTTTTTAATAAGGCAATTATTTGTTCTTTTATTATAACCAATTAGCTCATTATGCACGTTTTCCACTAGATGAATTGTAATACTGGGCTTCTAAGGCCAATATCCCACCAAAGAAGGAGGTGACGTAGTTAGGCATAACTATCTCATCATAACATTGTTCTCTCTCTCAGTTAACTCTCAGATTATTCTGAAAGCAAGAAAGGGGACTTGTGGCTTTTAGTGGGCCTTCCTAAGATGTGAACTCTGTGGCCAGGATCTAATATGCGCCATGCTGAATGAATTCACTATAATCCCTGGTTATGGATGCTCATTGTGAACTTATTTCACAAAACCAATTCTGAGGAATCAGCATCTTAAAAATATGTAATAGGATACTGACAGTATTTTATAGGAACAGCTGAACACTTGATACCCTTGATTTATAATCACATCCCCTTAGTAGGAAATATGAGGAAAAGCAGCCCTCTTTATATATTTATATAGTTTTACTCTAATAAGTCAGGACTATATGACCTTATCCAAAATAAGTATAGTCTATTAAATACGATGCAAAAGAAAGTCCAGAAATCAAGTAGTCTAAATGATATATAATTATATTTTTGGTAGGTGTCTTTCAACAGTTAACTGGTTTATATCTAAAGACTTTATGTAACAAGTCAATATATTCTTGTTTCTGTGGGGTTATTTTCTAATGAATTTGTCTTAAAGAGAGGACTTGTGTTACATAGTTGAAAATTAATTTTGTTCATTGATGCAACAAATATTTATTAAATCTTTCTAAGTTCTAGCAATCTGACAGTCAAAATCTCATACTTTCAAAACTCTTACACTGAAGTAGGGGGAGTCAGATGGTAAGTAAATACATTTGTATGTAAGTAAGCAGGAAAAGTTTCTGCTGTGACAAGTGCTTTTTGGAGAAATATTCATGACTAGTGATTCAGGAGCTTTCTAGGATAGCGGTCAAGATAATATCTCTCTGAAGAAGTTAAGTTGACCACAAAAGCTGAGGTACCAAACAAAGCCCACCATGAGAAAATAAAGTGGAAAAGCATTCAATACCAAGTGAATACACGAGACAAAGTGGAAAGTGGATGTGCATGCTTAAAAAGCCAGAAGAAAGCCAGTGTGGATGGAACAGGGGCAGAAGCGAATAGAGTATGAGATGCTGTGGGTCATAAATGCCACCCTGAGGTTTTGGTTAATGGCAAAAATTTGGTTTCAACTTCAGAAAACTTTTCCAAAGTAACACTATTTTAACCATGTTCTATGTCATCATGTAATTTGATAACTTACTTGCCCGTTTCTGTTATATTGGGGCCCAAATTTAGTCACTGTAAAATGTTGTGAAGCTATTTAAGATATGCAATATATTACTGCAGATAAATTAGCTTAACTTTTACCTAAGCAAATATTTTATCCAGTGTTTCTACTTCAGTTAAAGGGACAATTAATAGCAGTTAGTTCTTATATCAGCTGTTGGGAGAAACTATTTATAGGAGCTTACTCGAAGGAGCTGTTTTCCCATTATTGTTCTATGCGAAAACCTATTTTTGAATCTACCACTTCTTCAGAGTTGAGTCCCTGCTCTTCATCTTACTTATCACCAACTTTCTTTCCATAATCGATGTGTATATATATCATATATATGATATATATGTGTATATATATACACATGCATATATATCATATATATATATCAATCTATTGACCTAAAATTGAAAGGCATTATAAACACACTTCTGTTGAAGAAGTGTATAACCTGTAGAAAAGTGATCTTGTTCTTGATGTTGTAGAAGAAACGAGTTAGTTGACATTGAAAGGACTACGCTGAAGAAAAACCTCCTCCCTGATCTTTCTAGGAGCACTTTATCTCACAAGAGAAATGAGAAGCTACTCCCAGAGATGGAGAAGGAAGCTAAACTGATTATTTGTGGGAACAGTTTTGAATTCAGTGAGATGGCTCTTCGGAGACTGGGAAGGAAACAGTTGATTCAGTGTCCATTAATTCCAAAAATAAAAGCAGCTCTAGTTAATCGAAGTGAGGGGGAAATGTTTGAAACAATTTTGGAGGCTAATAGCCTTCATAAGAAGTTAGCAGAACTGGCTCAGAATTAGTAGGAAATTTATATGATTTTATATAAACCAGATGAACAAGGGAAAAAAAAAAAAAAAATAAGAGAATGTGGCAACTCTCTCATAACAGGAACTACCCGGTCAAGAGGAAGCTACTGATCTTACTAATGCAATTGAACTTCCTTAGCTGCGATGAGAATGTCACACGCTTATGTGTGATTCTTGTTAGTGTGAACAATATGTGTGCTGTGTTTTCCTAAGATTTGCTATGTTTGGCATAAACATACATAATAATAAATGTACATTCTATATTGCTGATTATTATTTCCTAGAATTCTAAAATATCTATAAGATAAACTCTTTTTGTGTATCTTCGCCAATAGATATATTTCTTAGAAGTATTTATAAAATTGAGAAAATATATTTTATATTAAGGTATTGAGGTCGTTAGTTTTTAAGTATCAATTTTAATTATAGACAGTAATTATTAACTTCCTCCTATGAAAGGAGGAACAATAGCTTCTTACTTTTTGCTAGTTCTACTATAGTTTTGTAGAATCCAGTTTATAATATTTACATCCTGTGGTAGGTCAGGATTCACAGGACTAATACGAATTTCTTCTATATTCTTGAAAATTAAATGATCTACACACACCTTTTTAAGGTAGTGTTTCTTTTTTTGATTTCTAAGTTTTGTGGGTACATAGTAGGTGTATATATTTATGGGGAACATGAGATACTCTGATACAGGCATCATTGCATAATGATCACATCATAATTATTTTTGATTTTTTTAATAAGATATTTTCTTGTCTCCAAAAGGGTTGGCTATTTTGAATTCTTTCACTTTTGCCTTATAATCGAACTGTACCCTGTTTGCTAGATATCATTTTTATTTCTTTCTTGTGTAAGCTTTTCTTCTAGGAAATGAAAAATACATACTAGCTAAGCTTAGCAGGATTTCTTGTGAAACAAACAAAGATTGGTACTCTAATGCACTGGGCATTGAATGTTGCTTCTGGTTTTACTATTTTCCTTGAAATAATTATTTTCTCTACATGAATATCTAAAATATTGTTTCTTCATGAATACATTTTAACAAATTTGTATAAAATATATGTTACATATTATATATACATTTTTTTCTACAACTAGATATGCTTTTCCAAACTACAGATTAGTACCTTAATGAAGGGAAATTTGCTTATATTTCTATTTTTTTGATACATGTGTTTTGGTTTCTTTTCTTGGGGATTCAATAATGCTTCTGTTGTACAGATTTTTATTTCTTCCATATGGTTCTGCTTCTTGCTGATAGCTTTAATTTATTTGTATTTTTATGCATAATCAATGATATCTTGAGTTTTTATTCAATATAAGCAATTTAATTTTCAGATATTTCTACACTTCTTGTCATTTAAATGTCTTCAGCATTTTAATAATAATGAATTTTGGCCATAAATGTTTTTTTCTTGTATTTTAAATATGTATTTTCTTCTATTTCTATTTTAGCAATATGGTTCTTGATTTTTTTCTATTGAATTCGTATTTCATTACACAGAACAAAGAATATCTGAAAAAATTACTTTCGTTTTTAGCATTTTTATTTATTTGAGTTGGAATTTTTGTTTTTTTGCAATAATATAGATTTCTCTTTCATTTTTAAAAAATCTTGACATTGTAAATAACCTTGTTCATTTATTTCTCTTTTATCTGATGCAGTTAGTGAATTCTTCTGTCCCTTATCACAGAATTACTGACTAACTCCCCACAACCCAGATACAGTATGAGGACCTGTGATTCTCTGTCTACTCTTCTTTCCTCTCTGTTTTCTGCATCCGACATCATGGAAGGAGAAGGGGAGCACAGTCAAGGCAGGCTGTCTCCTGGACTGTAGCTTGCCTCATATTTCACATCACAGACTTTGTTAAATGTCCTGCATTATGCTCCCACCATCTAGTTGGGGGAGCTCCATTACTGTGGAAAGACATTTTTGGATTTCCAATTTTTAAAATCTTCAAAAACTTTTCTTTTTATGAGAGAGCAAAATACTGTACAATTTACTTCCTCCATTTCTCTCCATAACTATTTTACTACCACATCATCACAAGAGTTAAAAAATAGCTATTCAGCTTGCTTTACATGTTTGTAAAATTCAATAAGAATTAACAGGGTTTTGTTCATTCATTAGCATGGCTTCTGAGGAATAAAGCTGGAGTTAGAGACACTGTGCCATTACTCCAAAACATTTCTTTCTTCAAAACTGATGAACTGGTGCTGCAAACCCTCTGTCAAATGTTTCTACAATAAGCATCTTAGACAGTGGATGGATGTTTCTCCGTAGAAATTAATTATTAATGAAGAGAAATATGAAAATTACGTGACTGTGAGAATGAAAACCACCAGGTATTTGAAATTGGCATAAATAACCTTGTTTTGTCAATAGAACACTTCTCTTAAAAATAACTTTCCATTTTCTGCCAGGATTCAGGAACTCTTCTTAATTCATCTATTGATTTTAATTTAAAACAGTGGTTCTCAACCCGACTGCGCATAGGAAAGAACTAAGGAGATTTTTAAGAGTGTTTCTGCTTGAACTGAAATCTAGACAAAATGAAAATAAGTTTTAGAGCGAGGCCCAGACATCCACAGGTAATTATTATGAAAATTTAACGTTGGAAACCATCAGAGTATGTCAACACTAAAGTTGTTGATTTAATATTAAAGATGAATACCTCAAAATATTGTTTTGTTCTACCCAAACTCTTTTATTAAATACTAATAACTATCCATTATTATAAATATATTTTGCAAAGATAAAGTAAGCTTTTCTTCTAGGAAGTGAAGAAAACATACTAGCTAAGCTTAGCAGAATTTCTATGTAAAATTACTATTCTGTGACAGAAATAACAGTTCTTTCTTGGATTAAACATGTGCTGTCGGACATTTCCTTTATAGTTATGCAGTTATCTTATGTCATATATTATCTAGAATGTTACAAGGGGAATCCACTGGATCTCAAATCAATGTTATGTGAGAATATTGAAGGATCTTTTCACTAGTGAAATAAACAAAATGTTAAAATCCTAGCTCCAACAACGCTGTTTAAAAATCTGGTAAATCAAATTGTATTTTAATAGGTTCCACAAATAATGTTATTCTTTCTGTTAGACTTTTATTTAGCAAAATAAGAAAAACCTTTAATGTGCTTTAGAGTATTCACCAACACAATATATTGCACAATTTTCATCTGAATATTATATACTGATGTAATATAAATTTTCAGAAAATATGCAGGGAGTATATTATATCACTTGCTTCTACTGTATCACTTGCAGGTTAAAAGTTGTGTAATAAAATGACTTAGCATAGGCTTAGCCCAAGAGGTTGCTAATGAGCAAGGATGTTGATTTTAATTGTAAGTAATAGAACAAACTTAATGCCATAGACAAAAATTAAATATTAGTCAGCTGAAGAGAAATGAAATTATATTTGCTATTGGATCAATGACCAGTGTCTTTCCTATTCTAAGTTACGTGAAAAGCATCTCTTTCCAGATCACTAAATTGATGTGCTTAAGTATTAGAATAGACCATTCCATGGATAGAAAAATTAATAGTGTTAAAATGGCCATAATGCCCAAAACAATTTACACATTCAATGCTATTCCTGTCAGAGTACCAGTGAAATTTTTCACAGAATTAGAAGAAAAAAAGTTCTAAAATACACTTCTAAACAAAAAGAGCCCAAGTAGCCCAATAAATCCTAAGCAGAAAACAAAAACAAAAACAAAACACCAAAGTTAGACACATCACACTACTCAACTTCAAACTATACTACAAGTCTATAGTAACTAAAATAATATTATACTAGTATAAAAACAACACGTAAACCAGTGGAACAGATTAGAGGACCCAGGAAAAAGCCACACACCTGCACACCTACAACCATCTGATCTTTGACAAAGCCAAGATTAACAACCATTGAGGGAAGGACACCCTATTCAATAAATGGTGCTGGAATAACTGGCTAGCCACATGCAGAAATTGAAACTGGACCCCTACCTTTCACCATATAAAAATGAACTCAAGATGGATTCAATACTTAACTGTAAAACCTATATCTATAAAAATCCTAGAAGAAAACCTAGAAAATAGCATTCTGGACATCAGCCCTGCGAAAAATTTTGTAACAAAGACATCAAAAACAATTTCAACAAAAACATAGATAAGTGGGACCTAATCAAACTAAAGAACTTCTACACAGCAAAATAAACTATCAACAAAGTAAACAACCTACAAAATGGGAGAAAATATTTGCAAATTACGCATCTGACAAAGGTCTGATATCCAGAACCTATAAGAAACTTGAACAAATATGGGATCAGAAACCAAACAATGCCATTAAAAAATGGGCAAAAGACGTAACAGACACTTCTAAAAAGAAGGCATACCGTAGCCAACAGCATAAGAAGAGCTGCTCAATATCACTATTTGGGAAATACAAACCAAAACCACAATGAGATAGCATCTCACACCACTCAGAATGATTATTATGAAAAAGTTAAAAAATGGTCTCAAAAAATGCAGATGCTGGTGAGGTTGCAGAGAAAAGGGCATGCTTATACACTGCTCATGGGAATATGAATTAGTTCAGCCACTGTGGGAGGCAGTCTGGAGATTTCTCAAAGAACTTAAAATAGAACTATCATTCGACCCAGTAATCCCATTACTGGGCATATACCCAAAGGAATATAAATTGTTCTACCATAAAGACATATACATATGTGCATTTATCTCAGTGCTATTCACAAAAGCAAAGACATGGAATCAACCTACGTGTCCATTAATGGTGGACTGGATAAAAGAAATATGGTACAGACACACCATGGAATGCTACACAGTCAAGAAAAAGAATTAGATCATGTCCTTTGCAGCAGCATGGATAAAGCTAGAGGCCATTATCCTAAGTGAATGAATGTCTGAACAGAAAATCAAATACTGCACGTTTTCACATATAAGGAGAAGCTGAAAATAGAGTATATAGTACTCATGGACACAAAGGAGAGAACAATTCCACTTGAGGGTGGAAAGTGGGAGGATGGTTAGGAATGAAAACTGCCTATCAGTGATTATGCTGATTACCTGGATGACAAAATTATTCATACACCAAACCCCCGTGGCACAGAATTTACCCATGTAACAAACCTGCAAACGCACCCTTGAAACCTAACACAAAAGTTGGAAAGGAAACAAACAAAAAGAAATACAGCATTCATAAAACACAGAGGAGTAAACCAATAAAATACCATTGTTTAATTTTACCAGGGCTCTCAGAATCAAATATTTAAAATTCATTAAGGGATTCTGACAATTGCAGTTTGTGAATCCTAATGACCTGCATACTACTTTGGAAAATAGAAGACATTATTTAATGCATGTTTTCTTTATGAATTTCTAGAAGTTTGTAATTGTTCTAGTACTGAAACCTCTTCTTCAGAAGTTCTTGTAAGTGTCTAGCAGTGGTAGACCATAGCATTTGGCTCCAGTCTTATTTTGATTTAGATCTTGAATCAAATACTTATTCAGAGTTCAACAATGGATAACTTACTTCTTTTGAGCCTAGCATCCCTATCTGTAAAATTATGAAGATAAAAATACCTTCTCACAGGTGTGTTTTAGTTATCTATTTTTCAGATAATTTCTGTATGTATGGAAGATATTATTTGGCACACAGAAGTCACAGAGTACATAAATAAATAAGAATAAAAACAATATTAGCAGTAATAATAATTACAATGAACTTGTCCTTGGGGTTTGCCAGGCCTCTACAATAGAGTTTAAGTTCATTAATCTAAAACTTCAAAATTGACCTACTAGAATGACAACTTTATAAATAGAAAGGAAAGTTTCTTATTTAAAAAGCAGGCATGCTTTTGAGAAATGTGCACATTCAAACAGGTGCGATATTTGGAATTTTGTGTGGTTATTTGTCTTTTTGGAGTCTTATTGATATATTTCCTTTTGATTTTCATCAGGTCTAACACTTCATATGGTTGGTCTGGAAAGCTCTTATCATTATAGATCAAGTTTAGAAAGAATGCATGCCAATATTTTGAATTTGGTCAATTTTGGTATGGACTGAGCAATCTTTCTAGAACCATTTGCCATATACTCTCCTTAAAGTCCATGATGAAAATACCACTGTTATGAAGTCTTCCAAAATATCTAGGTAAAATAAGTCAATATTGATCTTGTTCTACAGGAATGCTAATATTTTTCTAAACAGAAAATCTCATTAAAACTTTACTAGCTACTCTTTGTTACTGTTAGTATTTTAAATGCCTTTCATACAATATTTTTTTTTTTTCTGGTTAAGTAGCTTCAAGTGTGGAGGAATCAATGCAGTTATTTGAGACTCATTTTGGTAAATAAAAATTATTGTGTGGCAAGAAAGTGAACCTCATTGCCACATGTTCAGTGACTGGCAAGAAAGAATCCTTAATTTGTAGTAAAGCATCAGAAAACGTATGAAATACAAACTGTACTTAGGTTTATTTTTTTGCTTTTAAGTCGCAGTTTTTACGTTCTACTAGCATTTTTTTTTTTTTTTTTTTTTTTTTTTTTTTTGCTCCATATAGCTTCATTTCATGGCCATGAAGCACATTCAAAATAAAGTTAAAGACAATAAATTTTGATGATAGGAACCTGTTTTAAAAAATCAAACAATTCTTTTTAGGTCAAATGTGCTTTTAAGAATCTGTTATTAGAAGAAATGAGTACGTCTCTAAGAAGTTTTAGAGGCTTAATTAATTTTTATGGATGTGATTGAAATTATAGCCTTATATACATTGAAATAGCTAATTCTTCCTGGTTAAGGCTATTTTGCTTCTTTTCATGTTTATAACACAAAGCATCCCTCATAAAGAACACATCTGAAGGAGAGACCTTCCACTGAGCTTCTGCAATCCAACGGACAGTGCTTATTTAAGGTGTTAGTCTAGGGTGCAGCATTGGTTCTTTTTGAGTTTAGGGCTACCATTAAAAATAAACAAATAAAATAAAACAAACAAAAAGACATTATAGCTATTTTTCCAGGCACATCAACATTTTGTTTGCACTGAGTTATTACTAGAAAGCATCACCTTGGACCTTTAGGGCAGCTATGAATATGGCAGCACGTGCTGTGCTGCGTGGGCAGGACACTGAAGGCTGGTAGCTCCCATCAGCATTGGTGGTAGCCACACGTGTACAAATCACTGTTATGTAATGAGACAACCCAGAATGTGGCAAGGTGACAACTGTCAGTGTTTCTTCCTCTCTAGACTGTACATCCTTTGGGTTAAGTGTTGTACCTTGTAAATATTTATATCCACAGGCCAGCAAAGAGTCTGGTACATAAATAACTTTATTTATTACTCCGTTTAATAACTGAATGTTAAACATGAATGAAAATTTTCTGTTTAGGTATGTATGCTTGCAAGTGTATTCACATACAAGAGAGACAAAAAGACTAAAGTAGTAAAAAAGAATAAATCCATACTTGCAGCCTTGCTTTTTAAAATTTTGAATCATTCTATTCTGTATTTTTTTCAGGAAAAACCTATAAGGTCTTATTGTTGGAAAGAAATTGTGAAAAATGTTACTAAGACAACATTTTTGAACTACTATTTTATAAAGCAGTAGTCTTCAAAATTGGGTACCCAAGCATCTGAGGATACGTAAAGAGTTTCTAGCAGGTACATGGGCATACACATAAACAGCTTTAAAAAAAATCAATTTCCAAATCTTCAGCTTCAATATGTGCCTTTTCCTAAAAACAACAACAACAAAAATCTGCCATAGAACATGTGTAATCTGCCAAGTCTTTTTTTCTGTCTCTCCTTTCAAAATTGTCCTTTTACCACTCACTATACAAAAGAAGAGAGTGCATCTCACCCATCCCACATAATACGGTATGTTCCCACAGGGTAAAAATGCATTCAAGCACCAAACAATTCTGCTAGATACATTGCTTTTGAGAAGAGCAGTGTAAGGGTAAAATAAAAAGGATAATATTTAAGGGACAACACCATAATTTATTCATATAAAAAAACTAAGGGTGGAGCTTTGTATAAATTATCTTGACATATATTTGTCTTGGAATTCAATAGGGAGATTTCAATCATGGCAATAAAAAATTATGTGTAATTATAAATTAAAACTAAAGGCAGACATTTTCATTGAAATTCAGTCTGATTTTGGCTGATAAGAGCTGCCTTTGCCATTTGGGTTACATGATTGACATTTCTCATGATTTGAAAAGACTACATCTGAAGATTCTTGGTCTTCATAAAAAATAAAAGTGAGGTTCAACATTGAACCTAACACTGTAAATGAAGTTCAAATATTTAAACTGTACTAAATGCAGAGCTGAATTATGGTAAACTTAATTAAATGACCACAGTGAAGCTGTTGTGAAGAATGGAAACCAATAGCACTATATCTGAATTTGTGCGGTCAATGGGTTTTATTTTCTGTTCAAAATAGGATTAAATAAAAAAATGCTAGAAGCCTTTAAAATTAACTGTAAAAACATCTGTGTAAAATTACGATAATATTGATGTCAAGTTTAAATTGTGTGAGGACATAGAGAATTTTAAAAATCCTTTCAAAATAAAATGTTTTCAAATGAAAACACTTAGATATAACAGCAGCAATTTCAGACTGGTTTCCAGTTGTATTCTTGTATTTTTGTAATAGTATTATTGTGACCATTGTATGTATGGAAAGTCATTTCTCATTTAAAACATTACCTTGGCCTCCACTTTCTAATTTATCTTAATCTTCCAGAATTCAAGCAAACAGTAGAGTAGGGAGACTTGCATTTAAAAGAGGATTTTTAGTTCTGGTTCTTAGTGCTGGGCAGAGCACATGAATTTGCCTACTTACTCTTCTCACCCAATTAAAATAGCAATCCACAGAAACAAAGCAGAATACATATACATCACCATATGTCTCAGTCATTTTGGGCTACTGTAGCTAAGTAGCACAGTCTGGATGGCTTATAAGCAGAAATTTATTTGTCTCAATTCTTGTGGCTGGAAGTCCCAACCAAGATCAGGGTGCCAGCCTCGTTCAGTTCTGGTGCAGACTGTTTTTGCAGATAGAAGTCTTACATCGTATCCTTGTATGGCAGAAAGAGGGTAAGAGGACTCTTTGGTGTGCCTTTTATAAGAGTACTAATCCTATTTGTGAGGGCTCCATCCTAATGATCTAATTACCTTCCAAAAGCCCCACTTCCTAATATCATCACATTCGGGGGTAGGATTTCAACATACGAATTTGGAAGGAAGGGAACCAAAAACATTAAATCCATTGTATTATATGATGATGTCCCATTCAGCACTGATCTTCTGAAAATAATTTTTAAAAAATATTTTTCAAATAGCACTGTATGGAGATTTGTAAAATCCTGTTTCTTGGTTTTATATATTTGCAATTAGCCTCAGTTTTCCTCAAATTTCTCACATCATAAAAATGTTCAGGCTTACTTTATTCTAGTCTTCATTCATACAAGTATTGGTCAACTCTAAGGATGGAGTAGAATAATTATTTACTATACTCTTTATAATGCAAAAGAAAAATTTGTCCTAATCCTTACTTGCCTACTGATTTTTTCTTCTCATTGTATAACATGTCTTTGAAGCAATTACATAATCTTACACTTCTTCATTACTGTAGAAGAGTTCCAATTGCTTTACGTCTTTGCCAATATTTATTGTTCTCATTTTAATGTTAGCCATCTCAGCAGATGTACCACATTGTGGTTTTAATTTGTATTTCTCTGATAAGAAATGATATTGATGACTTTCTTACTTACTGGCACTGGCCATCTATATGCCTTCTCGTGAACTGTTTGTTCAGATATTTTGACCAGTTTTTAAATGGTTGTTACATTTTTACTATCCAATTTATAAGAATTTCTAATATATTCTGTCTATAAATCCCTTATCTGTCATATGTGATATAAATGCTTTTCTCAGTTCATATTTATTTTATTAATGGTATGTAGTAAATCTTTTTTTCATTTTCTTTCAAAAATAATGTTTGCCTACCTCAAAGCAATGAATTTCCACAAAATTTTCTTTTAAAAATTGTGTAGTTAGTTTTATCTTTAGGTCTATAATTTATCTTTAATATTTTTCTTTGTATATTGGGAGAAAGTGCAAATGTTGTATTTTTAATATGTTTATTCAGTTTTTCTAGCTCCATTTGCTAAAGAAAAATTTCTCCCATCATTGTTTTTCTTTTTTGCACAGAACTTTTTCAAAAATCAATTGAATGTATAAGTGTGAATCTATTTCTGGATTTTCTATGCTATTATGCTTTTGATATGCTTTTCTATTCTTGTCCATTAATATATTATATTGATTATTTTAAGTTTATGGTAAGTTTTGATAACAGTTAGTATGTGTTCTACAACAGTGACCTTTTTGGGGGAACCATTTTGACAATTCCAAGTTCTTTGCATTTTCATATGAGTATTTGAAAAAAATTATCAAATTTTTCCAAGGAAGCCCATTGGCATTTTTACTAAATTTGTATAAAATGTATGGAACAATGTAAAAAAATTGACACTTTGAAAATATTGAATTTTCAAATTAATGAAGATGGTTTATTGCTCCATTTTTCTAGGTCATCATAATATTTTACAATTTCTTTTTACTTATTTACTTTTCTGAGACAGTCTTGCTCTGTCTCCCAGGCTGGAGTGCAGTGGTGTTATCTGGGCTCACTGCAGCCTCTGCCTCCGCAGCTCAAGCAGTCCTCCTACTTGAGCCTCCGAAGTAGCTGGGATTATAGGCGTGGGCCACCATGCTTGACCAGTTTATTTATTTATTAATTGTAGAGATAAGGTCTCACTATATTGCTCATGCTGTTCTCAAACTCCTTGGCTCAAGCAATTCTCTCATCTGGAACTCCCAAAGTGCTGGGATTACAGGCATGAATCATAATGACTGGCCTTTTTCCACTTTGCAGTGTAGAAATCTTGAACTTTTTAATTCATTCCTAAAACTTTATTTTGTTTACCTTTTTAAATAGTTTTACTGTAAATTGATTTTTAAAATTCATTTTTCTGATTTCTACTTTGTTAACTTGCCCTGTTTATTATTATTATTATTATTATTATTATTATTATTATTATTATCTCATTGAATTTTCCCTGGTCTTAATTATTTTCCTTCTATTAACTTTTGGTTTCACCTGTTCTGCTTTTTCTGAATTTTAAGGGAAAAATTAGGTGACAGATTATTAAATATTTTTATTCAAATATAATCTTTTAAAGTTATAAATTTCCCTCTAAACACTGCTTAGCTACATCCCAAAAAGCAGTCAGTTTCATATAACTTATATCATCTTATTTTTGACCCTGGGGACTCATTAGAAATGTGTTATTTTAGTTCCAAAAATGCAGTAATTTTCTAATGGTTGCATTGTTAAAATGTCCTATTTTTTTTTTTTTTTTTCACTGTGGTTAAAGACCATAATCTGAATTTTCAATAATTACATGTTATATTAGTCTGTTCTTATCCTGCTGTGACAAAATACTCAAGACTGGGAAATTTATTAAAAAAAAACGAGTTTTAATTGAGTCACAGTTCTGCATGCTGGGGAGGCCTCAGGAAACTTACAATCATGTCAGAAGGCACCTCTTCACAGGGAAGCAGGAGAATCAGTGCTGAGAAAAGGGGGAAGCCCCTTATGAAAACCATCAGATCTCATGAGAACTCACTCGCTATCACAAGAACAGCATGGGACAAAGTGCCCCCATGATTCAGTTTTCTCCACTTGGTCCCACCCTTGACACATGCGGATTTTTACACTTCAAGGTGAGATTTGGGTGGGCATGCAGAGCCAAACCATATCACATGTGTACTGGAAGAGAAAGTTTATTTTTTGTAGTAGATTGTAGTGTTTTAGTATATTAATTAAGTCAGGTTGGTTGATAGTGTTTAAATATGCTATGTATCTTGTCGCATTTTAATGTAATTATTCTAATATGGTGTGAATGATGAGAAAAAGCTCCAAATGTGATTACAGATCTGCTGATATCTCCCTATAGGTAATCACTCTATGCTTCATATATTTTGAAGCTCAAGTAGGTAAATATATAGATTTTATTCCCTCCTTCCAAAATGCCCCTTAATCATCATATCTCAATTTTTAAATGTTAATATTTTTATCTAACACTTTTTGGTCTTAATGTAGATGCTACAGAATTAAGTTTAATGTTTTTATTTTTATCATTTCATATTCATTTTATACTTTATCTTTCCTTATTTTAATTTAAATTATATATCATATAAATATCATATAGTTTTTTACGCCAACTGACAATCTCTGCCTATTAAATGGAGTGTTTAATTTATTTACATTTAATATAATCATTTATATAGTGAAGTTTAAGTCTACCTTCTTACTATTTGCTTTCTAGTTGCCACCTCTTTTTTTTTCTTTTTCTTCTATCCCTCTATTTATGCCTTCTTTTGGGTAAGCTCATTAGCTTTCACATGCTAATTTAAATTCTTCTACTGCTAGCTTTTTAGAATCTCTTTAACTATTTAAATAGGTGTTCTAAGGCAGGATTTCTCAATATTGTCACTGTTGACATTTAAGCCTAGATAATTCTTTGTTGTGAGAGGCTGTCCTGTGTATTACAGTATGTTTATTAGCATCCTTGGCCTTTATTCACTAGATGCCAGGAGTACTCCTCTAGTTATGAACAACCAAAAATGTTTCCAGATATTTTCAAATGTCCTATGAGAGAAAACAATCACACATTGTTTAGAATGAGTGCTCTAAGGATTAAAATTTGTAATAGTAAGTTATCACTATTGACTTAAGGACAATATTGTACCACTTCATATAACATTTTATCTCCTCAATATGTGAAACTATTGTGTGTATATATATGATATTAATATATATATTTACATATATGAAAGAATACATTTTATATGCAATTAGCACTTCTCTTACTCTTCATATTTTTAAAATAAAATCTTCCATCTGCTGTTATCTTCCTAAAGAACTTCAGTTAAATTTCTTAGGTATGCTGATAACATTTGTTCTCCATTATTTTGAAATCTGAAAATGTCTTGAATGTACCTGCATGTTTGAAGAACATTTTTACTTTTTAACATTTTATTTTTATTCCATTGTCTTACCCTTTCCATTGCTGGTAATGAAAAGTCAGTCATCATTTGTATGTTTCGTCCCAAATATTTAATATGTTGTGTTTTTTTATGGCTATTTGTAAGATTTAATCTTTATTCCTGAGCAATGTGACTGTAATGGTTAAGGTGTGTCTTTGGATTTTTTCTGCTTAGGGATTTCCTGCATCTTTTATCTTTTTCACCAATATTAGGAAATTTTTAACTATGACCTTTTCAAGTTTGTTACTCCTCCATTCTCTCTAACCTTTTCCCCTGGGATGCCAAATAGGGATCCTTTCTCAGGAACTCCCTCTTCTTTATGACTGTGTCTTAAAAAACTCAGAAGCTGCAATAGTTGGGAAGCTGAATGTTTCTACTCTGATCAATGATACTACGATGAGCTGTTAAGACTCTTTCTTTCTGTGTCACAGCAGAGTAGCGCCACCATGCGAAGACTTGAGGGCTTGGCAAGGTTTACTTCATTTTATTCTCTCAAGGGTCACTATATGTTTTCCAATGCCTGAAAAGACTGGCCTCGTATTTAAATTAGCCTTATAGTTCTTTCCAGCAGGTCAGCATGAATGATACTAGAAGAAAAAGTCAAAGTTGTATATCAATATTTAGTCTGATCCCCTTTCTTTATTTTTAAAGGCATTGTCTAATGTACTTTTTAAAAGCCGTTAGTGGTTAAATCATTCTCCAGAACTCAACATAAAATGCAGAAAGATAAGCCACATGCAGTGAAAAATTCAAGATGTGTAAGTTCTAATCATAATACTGACAAACTAGATTGTATTACAGCATTTTCTTTATAATACACTAAATTATTAGCCATGAGAAAATGGTATAGACCACTTCACTATTAATTATTGACTGAGTGAGCACAATCGCACACAAAATACTGAAAGGCATATACATCAGTAGTGTAATATAATGGTACATACATGCATATTACACATATATTTCAACTGAAATGTGGATAATAATAAAGATGATGATGGCTAATACGTTTTTAGTGCTTGCCATGTTCTGGACATTTACCTGTATTAACTACATTGATCTCTACAAAAATTCTATGAAATGAAAGAAATCATTATTCCCACTCTCGAGACGAGTAAAGCAAGACCAAGAGAGGCTTAATAATTTGCTCATTTACAAAGCTAGCAAAGCTAGAATCACCATAAACCTTGTATTCTTACAAAAATAGTGTACCTTTACTTTTTATTCTGAGAATTTGTGAACTAATTTCCTGACTCAACTTGTTATTGTTTTTATGGTTAACACCTTGTTAACTGTGGACAGGTGTTTCCCAATGGGGGACTGAGTTCCAACCAGGTGTTAATGAAAAGAAACCAGAAAGTTGGGTTAATAAGACAAGGAAAATTGCCAGGTATTTGAAAAAGGGCTGTAAATAGGCTTGTTCTATCAAGAGAGAGACATTGTCTTTTAAAATCACTTCTAGTTATTTTTTTAATATAAATTGTCAAGAACCTTTTGTATTTATTTGATTTTTAGTTTGTTAACGTAAGATTTTCTGATCTGATTAGTGTAAATATAGCTTTGATAATTGATTTTCATATCAAAATGAGTGCTTTATGAACCTCCTCTGAATATTCTTTGCTAAATAGCACACTTTATAATTAAAACATTAGAATAAAAATAACCATGGAGGAAGAAGTCACATATATTAATAATAGTTGTGACAGAAATAACTTTTTTACATGCTAAACAAATTCTGTCAATCCTTTGCTTTATGCAGTAATGGAATTAGATAATATATCATGACCTGCAGTAAACCCAAATTTATATAATATGTGGGTTTTCTGAATAATTATATTGATATTTCTTTGATCTGCACAAATGCAATTGTATATGTTAGAAGGAAACTCAGGCACTTTTTCACAAAGATGGTTATAGCAAGAAAGCATAATACTTCTCCAAATCAATCTAGATTAAGAGTTTAAATATAATGGTCAGGCCGGGCCTGGTGGCTCACGCCTGTAATCCCAGCACTTTGGGAGGCCGAGGCGGGCGGATCACAAGGTCAGGAGATAGAGACCATCCTGGCTAAGACGGTGAAACCCCGTCTCTGCTAAAAATACAAAAAATTAGCCGGGCGCGTTGGCAGGCGCCTGTAGTCCCCGCTACTCGGGAGGCTGAGACAGGAGAAATGGCGTGAACCCGGGAGGCGGAGCTTGCAGTGAGCCGAGATCCCGCCACTGCACTCCAGCCTGGGTGATGAGCAAGACTCCATCTCAAAAAAAAAAAAAAAAAAAAAAAAAAAAA